>NC_041392.1:432118296-432126965 GCF_002162155.2 Triticum dicoccoides | reverse complement strand
TTGCTGTTGTTGTTGTTGTTGTTGTTGTTGTTGTTGTTGTTGTTGTTGTTGTTGCTGTTGTTGTTGCTGTTGTTGTTGCTGTTGTTGTTGTTGTTGTTGTTGTTGTTGTTGTTGTTGCTGTTGTTGTCATCGTCGTCGAAAGCGAGGAACACACTTTTGATATACCTCGACTTGGTCGGTGGGGATGGTAAGCCGGCGCATCGTATCGTCGCCGGGTTGCACACATATAGATCGGCGACGCCGCTACGAAGGAGGAGGAGGCCGTTGCAGTGGTCCACCGTGATGGCCCAAGCATGCTCAAAGAGAGGATACCGGAAGGTGTCCTCGTCGGGCGGCGACGGCTTATGGAAGCGCGACTCGGCGGGGGCGAAGAAGGAGTTGGAGAGGAAGACGCCAGGGAAGGCGCGTGGCGGGAAGATGCGGTGGAAGCGGGCAAGGAGGATGCTGTTGTCGTCGATGGCGGCGCGCCACGCGTGGCACACCAGCCGGGACTCGGCGAGCTCGCGGTTTTCCAGGCGGTGCAGGACATCGAGGAGCAGATCGTATGGCAGGACGCCATGGTTATCGCCATGGGTGGCCGTGTCCGTCGATGGTGATGTTGATGAGATGTGTGGCGGCGGCTGGGAAAACTGGGAAGCAGTGCGCGTGGAAGACAAAGAAAAAAGACGATCGATGTTGTTGAAATAAGAGTCTCCGTGACATACGATAAGTAGGGATTTGGAAAGCCTGCATGCGTGATCCTTTTTTCGTCTAACGGCGGCTTGATTAATGTGGACACTAACGAAGATTGTGTGTCAAACTGTCGATATAGGGATTGCTATTTCTCAATCGACAACTTCCAAATTATCGGATCTACATAGTAGTATGTAGTGATTCGTGCAGTTTTTTCTTCCTATAAACACTAAAAAACTGCCGTCTGTTTTCTAGCGATTCAGAGCGAACGCTGATCAAATAGCACGGATCTCGGGACTGGGCCAGCGTGCGGTCTGGCAGACCACGTAGGATGTCTACGAGCAGACTCTAGGGCAGGCCAACGCTGGGGTGTCGTCGCAGTGGGTCGTGGCGTCCATTGATAGGGTTCATATGGTTACGGCCTGAATATTGGCTGGGATCGATGGCACAACGATGAATGTGGTAGATATAGTAGTCAACCCAGTCCGTTTCGGAGTGCAGTTAGTCCAACATATATACTCCGTACAACATCCCGCAAAGAAATAGGGAAACACTAGAAATCTGTCGGCATGGCAAACCTGACTTTTTTTTCATGGCAATTTATGTTAGGGCGATGATGACAATTTTGTGTACAAGCACGGCAATTTTCTGACAATAAAATGAACTGAATCGGATTTGCCATGCTCGCCCGTTAAACTTGCCATCCTTTTTTATGAAAAACATTCGATTTGTCCTGGTTAAAAAATCTAACGTCAGATTGTAGTGGGGTCCAAAAAATTATACTTATGTACCACACGTTTTCTTGTGATTGGTTAATAATGGCATCTTAATTTGACTTCACATTTTTCCAAGGAGAGTACATGACGAGATATTATAAATTTATTTTCACACAAATTTTGGAGAAAATGACCTAGCCTGACTCGAACATATTGAGTTTTATAAAACATCTTCTCTCTTTGCGTTTGAAAAGAGACGTTGCACTTT
Organism: Triticum dicoccoides; assembly: GCF_002162155.2. NCBI lineage: Eukaryota > Viridiplantae > Streptophyta > Magnoliopsida > Poales > Poaceae > Triticum > Triticum dicoccoides. The sequence goes on along the minus strand of NC_041392.1, from coordinate 432,125,309 downwards.
TTCCCTTTGAGTCAATCGAAGGTTACTTTTTGTGTTTGCTCTTCTTCTAAAAGCGTAAAATTTTCAGTCGATTCTGGAATGAGCGGCACATCATGGCCTCACTGGTGAGGCTGAGTATAGAACGAGCGGGAGATGAGGTCGCCGGTGAAAGAGGCAGAAGCTTGACGGATGCAGGGGCGGGGGTGTATGGTTCAACAATTTCAATGAAGGGTCGTGTTTAGGAGGGTGGTTGGTCGGGGCGACGGTGGAGTGGCGAAGGAAGCAGCATGACACGCACAGTAGCACCACCGGTCACAGGTGGTGGGGGCTGCAGTTCAGCCCGTATTGGAGGGCATTTCATCGGGTTGAAGGGAGGAAGGCAATTGGAGGTGAAAGAAAGACTTTCGAACGTTGGATCTTAATCAGGCCGATGATGCCAACTTGACTGAACTAGAAAAAAAATTAGACGGCCGGCAGATAGTCAACCCCTTTTCATGGTGTGTTTGTCCGTTCAACTTTGTAGCAGTATATATAGACTTTCATTTCTAGGAGTATATATTTTTGGATATACATCAACCCATTTTTATAACAATTGACATGATAATGTGTAAAAGATAGGATGTTAATCGGGGGTCCTGCTAGGATTCAAAGATTAGTGACCCATGAAACTTCCAATGAATGCGCCATCTCAAGAAGGTGTCGGATTACAGAGAGAATATGAGTAGACCGGGCCGCGCCATTTCATATATACACCCTCCAAGGTCAGTTTATTTCACCAACTTTATCCCCTTACCTTTATGTTTTTTTCAATTTGGTGCATTCCATCAATCTCCCTCCAAGGAAGCAGGAATAATCCCCTGGGTTCGCATCTACGATGCATTCCCGGCTTGGCAGCAAGATTGTAAGTAATTGAGTCCACTCTTCCAGACGGACGGAACGCGTGCATGCATGATGATTTGCGCCATCTCACACTCCCTTATCTCATCTCACTCACATCTTGGCCGGCCATGCACGTACGTACGCATGCATGCATGCAGCCGGGCTTCTGAACCAGGAAGACTGGGATCGAGACGCCGTCTTAGACAAAACTAGAGTGATCTTCACACTCATCAGCCCAAAGAGCTCGCGGCCATAGGCCTGTTTGCAAATTTTTAGAATCCTAAAATTCTAAAAGGAAAAAAAGATATGCTCAAATTTCATTTTTTTCTGAATTTTGGTTAAATCTGGTCAAACTATGGTCAAACTACTTCTTCAAGAAGTATTAGTGTTACTACATAATTATTCAAGAATATTAGTGTTACTACATAATTATTTCAATTTTTGAATTTTGGTCAAATTTGGTCAAACTGTGGTCAAACTACTTATTCAAGAAATATTAGTGTTACTAAATAATTACTATTTTTTATAATAATAGTTTCAAACTCAAACAGTGAAACGAGTGACTTTATGCTCAAGTTAAACTCCTGATGGTTAATAGGATTGACATCTTACTATTGTCAGAAAAAACAACAAGTGCAGACTTGGAAACGAGGGGGAATGGAAACCGGAAGTTAAGCGTGCTCAGGCTGGAGTAGTGAGAGGGTGGGTGACCGGCTGGGAAGTTAGATGATTTGGAATCATGAGGGTGATTAGAGATTAGAGGTTAAATTGAGCAGTGATGAGGGGTGATTAGAGATTAAATTGTAAAATAATTCAGAAATTTAAAAATTGGGAAAAAAAATCCTCTTGAACCGGGACAAATGGCTCTTTTTCTACTAGTGTTTGGTGCAATTAAAAGGGAAGATAATGTTGCACCCCATATGTGCATTCAAGGAAAAGCAAAGAAAAAGGCACTGACACACATGTCGATGTCTGTTTTTCAAAAAACAAACACGTAAGAAAATTTATCATCTATGGCTGCATGCATCGTCCTGATGCTGAGGCCAGGGGATATACTTATTTTCGAAAAAAGTGAAATATTATCATCTAAATACATAGGGATATAATAATTTCGGCAATTTTTTTGAATATCAAAGTTATGTGAAGAAAAATTTGTTCTCGATAACCACATGCATAATTAGAATTTTGTTGTGCTAAATTTTAATATCTTTAGGCTATGTTAGTACATGGATTTCTTGGTTGTTTTATAAAGGTCTTTCTTCCTCGGTCACCAACTTCTCATTCAGATGAGGTGAGGTTTTGTAGGTGTTTACAACGTGAGCCAAAAAGAAGGAAACAAACATAAAAGTTTGAATATTTCTTTAACCTGCATTGGTGCTTCTATTTCTATGGATATTTGTCTCTGCAATATATTTTACCCTCAGTTCTTTAGATATGCTCGGAACAAAAACTTCACAAACTAAGCGTTTTTTATAAAATATTTAGGTACAGAATTTGCAAATTTGTCCAACTTCAGTAATGACCTATGCAAACCTTTTTATAGATTCTTTCAAAATCACAATAAACTGCATTGCACGGAGTAATATATCAATCCGCTATTTCTCGGGAATTGAGTAATTATTATTTCTAAGTCAACGAACAACACGAAATATAATTTAAAAAAAACCATTTCTGGACTATAGAATGCAACATCCTTTTGAACAGGCCGGTGAATGTTCATGCTCGAGAAATTCTAATAATTTTAAATTCATTTCGATTTGATAATGCTAATTAGTACTAAACTTGAAGTCAAAATAAATATTCTATCTTCCATCAACTTTGTATCTTTTTATTTTTCAATCAGTTATGTTTATCTTCAATAATTATTCTAATTTGGACAGGCCGGTGAACGCACGGGCATATTTTCTAACCACTACTATTAAATGGAAGTTGGTGATTGTACGTTGGTACGTAAAACTCCCCCTCCCACCTCCCCTCACATAGAAAAAAAACACATCCCATGGTCACGCAAAAAAAAACATCTCTTTGAAAAAAAAAACATAAACACTGCGTTTGTATGTCTGTGTAGGAGGCCTCCGTATTGAAATTTCTGTAAAGAAATTGTAATGGCATGAATACGAATCCGATTGTTTGGATGCTCATGGAATTTCGATAAGGTTTCAAGTCCAAATCTTGTTTGGATGTCAAACTATGAAACTGCATATTGCTTTGTTCTTTATGCATTGGGGATGATGAGAGCAAGAGTGAGATGAATGGCGTGAAGCTGGAATGATTTCACTATGTGCCTTTTCTAAGTCAGTAAAGGCACGGAAGAGGTGCATTGCATGGCAGTAATTCTGCAAGGTCCCAACACGATGTGCATTACATGCGAGTGCGAATTGAGGAGCTTTTACAGATGATGTCGCCGAAAATCCAGGGCACGATCTCTTTATTGACAAGAGGTGCCAATGACAATGGCCTCGTGTTATGCTAACATGGCATAATATTTACTGGATGGGGCCCTTCGGCTGTGCAGTACGTGGGGGCGTTTCGTTCACTCAAAGTTGTCAAAAGGCGACCAAACCGGCGCCCCCATCCCAGCATGGGAAGACTTCGCTGTTAAGTTAACCAGGCATTGGAAGGGTCTTCGGATCTCACAAAGGGAGGAATACGTCTAGGGAAAGATTAGTTGGGGCTCCTTGGATGTCCGAGGTATACTATTCCGACAAAATTCTAGTCACTTTGGAGATAGGCACATTGAAAAATCGTTGAACTAGTTTTCAATGCCGAAGACTTAGGATGATGAACAACTTGTAGAGGCCGAGCGGTGTCCTCAGCTTGAAAACCGGTTTGGGACTACTGATGGTGTCCTGGATAGGGTGTGCTAAGCATGTCGGCTCCCACATATGGGCTGGGCCGAGGACCCCCAAACCACCAACCAGTGGGTTGCATCCGTCAAGCATCGTGAAGTAATCTAGATGGAATCTTCCATAGATTTTTCGCACACTCCAAGACACAAATGTGATCCTCGGCCTGTTTGTTCCCAAATGTAACCGACCTAGGTGTAAACCTAAGTACCCCAGGTGTCTCTACAACCGAGAGGGTTTAGACCGTAGAGGTAGATTCATTCACACATACAATCTCGAGTTAGATCAACCTGTACTCTGAAAACATCCACAATACAATACAACCGTAGAGGTGAAGAACGTTCATGCTCGAGAAAATCTAATTATTTTAAATTCGTCTCAATTTGATAACGTTAGTTAATACTAAACTAGCCGTCAAAAGAAATGTGCCATCTTACTGAATGTTGATCAACTGTGAATCTTTTTATTTTTCAATCAATTTTGTTTTTCTTTAATAATTATTTGAATTTGGACAGGCCGATGAACGCACGGGCATATTTTCTAGTCTCAACTATTAAGGGGGAGTTGGTGATTGTACGTTGGTAGGTACAACTCCCCCTCACACCTCCCTTGATGAAAATTTGGACCAAATTTTAAATCCAAACAATTTCGGATAATCAGCCAGCTAAGGTGTTCCCGTGAGGCCTTGACCATTGAACATGCATGTCCACCCTTGACGCCCTAGTGAAAGAATAACTCTGCAGATCAATAAGCTTTTCAGAAGGAAAGAAAAAACCTTATGAAACTCATTAAAAAAATCTTTTGTTACAAACAAGGGCATGCTTTCCCTGAGATGGAACACGATGCCAAGCAGTGCCAAGAACAGTACATAAATCGCAACGCCTGATCGCCACAAGATCCAAAAGGCTTCGCACAAAGGGCCCGTCTACAAAATACTCCCTCCGTTCCTAAATATTTGTCTTTTTAGAGATTTCAAATGGTTACCACATACGGATGTATATAGACATATTTTAGAGTGTAGATTCACTCATTTTGCTCCGTATGTAGTCATTTGTTAAAATATCTAGAAAGACAAATATTTAGGAACGGAGGGAGTAGTACTAGTACGTACAAACCCACCGCGACGAAGACTCCCAAGCTGGAACCGTTTCCATTTCCATTCCCACCACCGCCCGCCTCCCGTCAACGCGAGGGCGAGAGAGTGCAGCAGCCTCCGGCTTTGGCAGCGCGTCATCCACACCGACGTCGAGCCGGCGCCGCGGGATGCCGAAGCTCGCCCTCGCCGCCATCCTGGCGCTCGTGGGCCTCCACTTCCTGCCGGCCACCCACTTCCGCCACCCAGCCGACCGCGACCACGGCCGCACGGCCCGCACCTGGGTCCCCGAGGTACTACATGCCGCCAGCTCGTTTCGCCATGCCCGTCTGGCACCCGGCTCTCTGGAGCTCCCTGTTATCTGTATTCTCTGTATATTTCTCGCATGCATATGATATTACTATAGCTGGGATTGTTTACCCGCGGCAGGAACTGTCCCACGAGGTTACGAGTGTAGATGTCTTCTCCTGGATAAGCTGTCTGGATCTTCGTACTCTTGCTGTGCTCACAAACTCCACCCTGTCCAGCTCAAGGTGCAGCTTCTACGTTTCGCGTGTATTTCAGCAATTTTGTTACAAGGAAATTGGCACAATAACATTATTCAACATTAACTACCAGAATCTTCTGCAACTGATATACAAGAATTTTGTTCTGCATGAAAAAACTTCATGATTGCTTGCATGTAATATCAAGTAACAAACCCCTTGCTGTATAAAAGATATAACCCCTTTATTTGGTATTGGATAGTTTCACCTATATAGTCTAGTGATATACGTAGAACTTATGCCAGAATTATGTCTTGTCTTCCAAGTACTTCTTGAGTGGTGTCTTATATGGCCATCGTGTTTCCTTTTCCTTCTTTGGCAGCCATCCGCATGATGTATCCTTCAATTTCTTGATACCTGAAGGAGGCAATGATCAATTGCCCTACTACAAGCTAAAATCAGTACTACCAGCTGATTCAAGTATTACTATTACTAGGTGAGCACACAGATTAAAAATGCTCATTTATTGCTGGAATTCTTGCATCCTCATACTTATTACCTCTTCAGCCAAAAGCAAATCACGGACAAGCTAAATGTTACCACTCCAGAAGGAAACTTTCTTTGGGTAGTCCGCAATGAATTGTCACCAATCATTATCACAACAACTCAACTCTCGCGAAAGAGATATGTTTATATCTCAGCAGACTCGATCATAAAGGTACTATATGCATATGTCTTATGTATTTATTCAAACCTGTTATGGAACTTCCCAAGAAAGAACCATTTATCCCATTAAGACCTTTTCTGCCAGAGTATAGGTTCTATTCTGTTGCTGGTTCGCTCTCTCAATCATCTAAGCTGTCATAGTGAGTAGTAACTGATAATAGTTTAGATAGAATACCCCAATCGCACATCAAAAATTTATTGGGAGAAGTTTGTATGGACCATTTGCATTAGTACTGTTAAATGATTGAAAATTTTCCAGTCTTTAATTTGCATGAAACAGATTTACCCATGTTTTTGAAGATATCAGATCAATCAACAGAATAGACCTGCTTATTGTAAGTGACTCATTTTCTTTGCTGGCTATTACACTACCAAAAACTGAAATTTTCCTGTGAGCCGAAAACCGACAGGGAAATATGGGAAACCGACAGGAATATCTTTTCCTGTCGGCCAACCGTCAGGAATGGCCGCCAGCCATAGCTTGACAGGGAAAATAAGCTATGCCTGTCGGTTGGCCGACAGGAACTTTATCCCTGTCGGTTTTACTAGTTTCTCTGGCGGTTTTGGCCCTACAAGGCGCTGTATAGGCATCAGGTTTGGCCAACCATGGAAGTGGTATATCCCTGTCACACAGCCGCCAGGAAAATAAGATACAAACAAACAAAAAAAATCCATATTGATAGTTTTACACATCTATTCCATTACTCAGAATACTCAGAACATAGAAGCATCGATTTCAATAGTTTACATCAACCATAATTCACATATACAATTCCATAGAATTTACATGAATCAAAGGCTAACAAAAACAGAGGTCCAACATGAGACCTCATTTTCTATAATGCCTTGCTGCAGCTTAAGTTGCAAGCTGCTCTTCAAGGTTACCCTGCAGTGGCATAATTGAACTTGTGAAAATGAGCAAGTGTCAACAGTTTGCTACAAAAAGGTAACAAGAAACAGGAAAACATATATAAGATATGATCAACATAATCTATTTGGAATCTC
>NC_041392.1:432072883-432118286 GCF_002162155.2 Triticum dicoccoides | reverse complement strand
TGTTGTTGTTGTTGTTGTTGTTGTTGTTGTTGTTGTTGTTGTTGTTGTTGTTGTTGTTGTTGTTGTTGTTGTTGTTGTTGTTGTTGTTGTTGCTGCTGCTCTTCTACGTATATCTAGACATCATTAGAACATTAATGTAACACTCTTGCTTGTTGCTATGTAGCCTAGGATTGCATATTTAGACATTAAGTATAGTGCATGTTGCTATGTAGCCTCAGATATATTACATATGGCCCTAGTTAACCTAACAATAAATGGGTTGCAGATATATTCAGTTAAAAGTCCGATTCACCAATTAGTCCCTTATCAGCCGCCTGCCTATATGGTACCAGCTATCGATATCCTGAACAGTGAGCAGATATAAGCCATGGGATGTGAGGGAGTCCTAGATTAGGGGGTCTCCGGACAACCGGACTATATCCTTTGGCCGGACTGTTGGACTATGAAGATACAAGATTGAAGACTTCGTCCCGTGTCCGGATGGGACTCTCCTTGGCGTGGAAGGAAAGCTTGGAAATATGGATATGTAGATCTCCTCCCTTGTAACCGACTCTGTGAAACCCTAGCCCCCTCCGGTGTCTATATAAACCGGAGGGTTTAGTCCGTAGGACAACAACAATCATACCATAGGCTAGCTTCTAGGGTTTAGCCTCTACGATCTCGTGGTAGATCAACTCTTGTAATACTCATATCATCAAGATCAATCAAGCAGGACATAGGGTATTACCTCCATCGAGAGGGCCCGAACCTGGGTAAACATCGTGTCCCCTGCCTCCTGTTACCATCCGCCTTAGATGCACAGTTCGGGACCCCCTACCCGAGATCCGCCGGTTTTGACACCGACATTGGTGCTTTCATTGAGAGTTCCACTGTGTCGTCATCATAAGGAGGGATGGCTCGTCTCGTTGTCAAGAACAACATCACCTCTGGGGGAACCCTGGCTGTAGGACAAACTCTCCGACTAGGCGGCTTCATCATGATCGCCCGCTCGGCCGCTGCGCAGACGATGACTTCTCGGGTCATCAAAAATAGCCTCCACATCGGCTCAAAATTCACCGAGCAGATGGATCCAATGGAGCTCTCCTCTTTGAACGAGCTCTTGGATCGCATCGCCACTCTGGGAGTCGCTACGGACTACGATCGGATTGGGCTTAAACCCGACCAAAGGGATATTAACTCTCCGCCGGTCACCCATCAGATAGCGGTGGTGGAGGAGCAATGCGGCGATTCTTCCTATATCCCGAGGGTGAGCTATGTTTGGATTCCCGAGCTCTCCGAGCCGGATACCCATCCACGGGAGGACATCACCCTAAACCTGAACCTAGAATCAGGTTGCATGCCAAACCTGCGGGGCAACATCCCGGAGCCCGAACTTCCAAGATCGGAAACTCCTCCGCCCCTGGGTCTCAGATTGGGTCAAGGTCTGGACTTAAATCCACCCACCCACCCAGATATAAACGATCTTTCCCACATTAGGCAAGAGCCCCAAGAGACAGTACATCACTATTGGGCTAGATTCCTCCTTGTAATGAGCAAGGTCAAGGACTGTCGCGAGGAAGACGCAATTTCGTTCTTCTGCAACAATTGCACGGACAAGGGAATCCTCAACGCCATAAGTCGCCGTGACATTGCACACTTCGCTGACTTGGCGGCCATAGTACGGAAGTATTGTGCGATGGAAAGCGCCTGGAAAACCCAAACAAATTTTTGGGATAATCCGGCTCTGACAAAACTCCCAGTCCGAAATAAAAGGGTGCACTCTCATAAGTCGCCCGACTCAATTACAAAGAAGCAAAAGCCCACTACAGGGCGTGGAACCGTATTGGAGGGATGGCTTAACGGGCCTTGCAAAATTCATAGTACAGCGGATACCATACCAACACACAGCTTTAGAGCATGTTGGGTACTCCGGCAGGTGGCCAAGAGCAGTGAGGATCTCCTCATTCAAAACACTGCAGAGCACCATCCCATGGATAACAATACAGAACTAATAGTCTTCGAGACCTTCGCCTCAAATAATCACTACTAGGGAAAACCCTATACACAGAATCTTAGCAGCAGCGCGACTCAAAAAGGAGCGCTGCTGCTAATTAGCAGTAGCGCGGGTGTGGAAAACCCGCTACTGACAAGTGCTTAGCAGTAGCGCGCTCGGCGTAACCCGCGCTGCTACAAATATGGACCGACAGTGCCCACCCAACTCCATTTAGCAGCAGCGTGGTGCCGCGAGCCGCGCTACTGCTATAGCTGTAGCAGCAGCGCGGTTTTTCTGAGGTCGCTGCTACTAATTTTCAAATCGGGCACACTTTTGGTCCTGGTTAGCAGTAGCGCTTGTACCGAAAGCGCGCTACTGCTACTTTCTTAGCAGCAGCGCATTTTACGTCCCATGCTACTGCTACTTTCTTAGCAGCAGCGCATTTTACGTCCCACGCTACTGCTAATCCGCACCCACCACCTTTTAAATTTCCCCACCCGCCCTCCCCTCCCCCTCCTCTCCCTTTCCCCTACCTCTCCCACTCTCACTCTTCTTCTTCCTCAATACTTCTCCCCCGTTACTCTCCCTCTTCTACCTACCTTTTTCTCTCTTCATTACTCCTACCTAACTACACCACCTCCATTAATGCATCTCCTTTCTCTTTTTCCTTCCCCCTCCACTAGTTGAAGTTGTCTCCTCCCAAATTAGGTATCTAGGTAGATGTAGCATTTAGTTAAGTGACCTATTTACCCCCTAACTAGATCTATCTTTGTCAAGAAGAGCTTTGTGCACTTTTGATCTCCCTACATCATCATCTTCACCGTGTGCTTGATCTTGAGATATAGGTGATTAAAATTTCATGCTTTTGCAAAATGGAAATATGTTTATGTGTGTGTGATATGTTTATGGAAATTGTGTGTGTGGCATGAGTTGATGCCAAATTGTGCTTTTGAGTTGCCTATGTTTTGCCGAAATGTCGATTTATTTCCGTTTCGGCGAATTCCGGGCAAACTCTAGATCTATATATGTCCTATTTTTAAGGAAGGTCATGCCGAATTTTTGTATGACTTTGATGCATGCACGCATTTTTATAATCAATTTTTTATAATTACCGTGCAGAGTTGACGATGGTCAGTGGAACGATGGTGGACAGGTGGTTGTGGTCGGCGATGCAGGACATGAAAGAAAATAACCAGACAGAGGTTTTATGTCCGTGTCAAAAATGCAAAGGAATAGTTTGGCTCGACCCCCATGACGATGGTCGTGTCGAAGCGCACCTGCTCATGACTGGTTTCATGGATGGCTATACTCGGTGGATAATTGAAGATGAGGATGACGATGTTGAGGATGCCGATGGGGCAGGCAATGATGACACGGGGCAAGACGAAGAGATGATCGATAATGGCGGCGGGGAAGAGGCCGGACATGGCGGCGGAGAAGGGGCCAGACATGGCGGCGGAGAAGGGGCCGGCCATGGCGGCGGAGAAGGGGATGGACATGGCGGCGGAGAGAACGACATGGACTCCACGCAGCAGAGTTCATCGGTACTAAGTTCAATTCATGCGGGACCCTCATGTTCAAGCATTGCTTCGCAAGGAGACGAGTACTGAGAGAGCTACTTCTAGAGAGGAGGCTAAGCTGGAGCAACTGGTGGTAGACTCGAACACTCCATTGTATGATGGTTGCAATCCTGAGGTGCAAGGTTGTCAGAATCGTGATTCTGAATCGGATCGGAAGTCCGATGGCAGGATCGCAAATCATAGAATCTTAACTACCAGGATCGTAAAAACGTAGATTCTACGAACCAAAATCGTAGAATCAGAGGGCTTAGTTTGGATCGTAAAGTCGTAGAATCGTATAATAGAATTGTACAATGTCCTTGAGAGCTTGCTCGCAACACTGATGAACATGCCGGATAAGACCAAGGATGGGCCGAAGGCAAGAAAAGACTTGCAAGATTTTAAAATCAGGGAAGATCTGCACGTGCTGCCCCGTAAAATGTCAGACGTGACAGAGACGGAGAAAGAGGCACGGGAGAAGAAGGGCAATAAAATAAAGAAAGAGGATTATTGCCCCCCTTCTGCTTCACCTTAAGTCAGGCTGAGATCGATCAATTCTTTAAGTGCCTTACCGGAGTCAAAGTTAGTTCCGGTTACTATGGCAAGATAAACAGATATCTAGACACAGACAAGAAAAGGTTCAGCGGGATGAAGTCCCATGAGCACGTCCGTGACACGCTTATTGGTCTCTGCAACTTTTTCAACGTCATCTCTCGAAAGTTGATCAGTGTGAAGCAGCTCCAAAGGCTACATGAAGAGATCGTTGTGATACTGAATGAGCTTGAGATGTACTTCCCGCCCACGTTCCTTGACGTGATGGTGCATCTGTGTGTCCATATTGTGAATGACATAATAGACCTAGGGCCGTCATTCCTGCACAACATGATGCCGTTTGAGAGGATGAATGGGATCATCAAAGGATTCGTTCGTAACATGTCCCGTCCGGATGGAAGCATCATCCAGGGCTATGTGACACAAGTGTGCATCTCTTTCTGTGAGAATTTTCTATATGGCGCAGACCAGCCGCCTGGTGTTAGTGTTGGTTTGCCAGTTAACAAGCACGATGGAAGGCTCGAAGGAGAAGGTCGCTGCAACGGTCGCATGGAACTGCACGTGGCATACTCAGATCGATGCAGTGACTTTGACCGAGCAAACTTGGTAGTGCTACAACACCTAGACGAGGTAGATCCTTTCGTGGCACTGCACAAAGAAATTATCGCAAAGAAGTATCGTGACCGGGGGGTATGCAGGACGGACGGGGAAGTTACTAGAGAGCACAACTCCACTTTCCTACATTGGTTCAAAGAGCATATTATTGCTAATCCCCCGGAGGAGGGCTCTAAGGACGGATTGCTCATATACGCCTTAGCACATGGCCCCTCACCCAACCTCGTAACCTATCAGGCATATGATATCAACGGATACACGTTCTACACGGAGGCCAAAGATATGGACAATGATGATTAGAACTCATGGGTGATGATGGAATGCATGACCGGCAACGACAACGGCGCAACTGAATGATTTTATGGAAGGGTCGAGGAGATCTGGGAGCTTGACTACTCTAGACTACACAACACGACGATGTTCCGTGTCAGATGGGCTAAGAATGTCGAAAGAGAAAACCAGATTTTCACTACCATGACTATACCCGATGCCAAGAGCGCTACCGTGAACGCTATCGCCAAAAACGAGCCATGGGTACACGCTAAGCACGTGACACAATGCTTCTTCATAACCGACCCATGCAATCCCAGTCGTGTTGTCGCGAGGAGAGGCAAAAGGAACATCATTGGAATGGATGGAGTCGCCAACGAGGAAGACTATGATCAGTACGACAACCCAATGAGGGAAGATGACGATGATGATGAAGTATACGTCAAAAGAAGAATCAATACTACATTACCTAAGAAAAATCGTACTCCATGGAAAAGGCAAAGTCACAATGAGGGGCTCAATTATTCTTCGACGAACAAGAAGGGAAAGAAGCTGACTCAAAAACGAAAACGTCAGCAGTGACGAACCGTATGTTATTGGTCAAATGATGTAATATATATATATATATATATATATATATATATATATATATATATGTTCCTATTTTGTATACACACTTAGCCTTTATTATGCATGGGTCCAATGATGTAATATATATGTTCCTATTTTGTATACATATTTAACCATCAAATGATGCAATATATATCGCCTTCCCTTCGTTCACTGCTCTCGGGAAATAAAAGTGGGAGAAAATAAAGGAAAAGAAAAAGGAAAACTGGCAATAGCGATTTCCTTATAAAACAGCTACATTCAAGCTAGCAGTAGCGATTTTCTTATAAAACCGCTACAGCTAGTGAAGGTAGTAGCAGCGCGTTTTATCTAAACCGCTACAGCTAGTGAAGGTAGTAGCAGCGCGTTTTATCTAAACCACTATAGCTAGTGAAGGTAGTAGCAGCGCATTTTGTCTAAACGCGCTACTGCTACATCCACTTAACCCAAAATTCTCACTCTCCCTGCTTCATCCCGCCTCTTTTCCCCTCAAATCCCCACTCTCTCTTCCCCCCGTCGCACCGCCGCGCCCCAGCGCTCGCCCCCGACCCGGCGCTCGCCCCCTACCCCGGCGTGCTCGCCCCCGACCCATCGGCCCTCGCCTCCCTCGCCCCTGCACCCTCTGTAAACCCCCTCTCTCTCTGCTAGGCGACTCGATTTTACAATCGTCTGCCTTTTTGCGCTACATATGAGCTCCATCATGAAGAGTGAAGAAGTCTCGCAAATCTGTGTGGCGGATCCGTAATACATGCATGAGTCTTTCTTGAGTCTCGGCAACTTTGAGCGTGAAACTGCTAGGGAGTACCTCCAAAACTTCATGGTATAGAATAAGGACCGGGAAATTGTCCTCGTGCCTTATCATCCAAAGTAAGTCAGTTCCGAACAACCCTTTCGTACATTTCAATCATTCCTTCTCTCTCATATGGGGAATAATTTGAGGTGTCTTTTCCCCGCAGCAACGGGCGCGCCGTCCTTATCGTTCTTTACCCGCAAGTCTCCCACGCCGTGTATTTTGACCCTTCCAGAGACTACGAGAAAAAAGACTACACCCACATAATGAATATTCTAGATGATGCTCTCCAAGGCTTCAGCATTAGAGGTGGCCACATGCAGATCAAGAAACAAAGGAACAAGAAGATGGGTTTCACGCATAAAACTAACTTCTCCTACATCCATGTACCAAAGCCAAGCAAGAAGGATGGATTCTACATCGTCCATCTCATGATTCAGTTCAACACGGATCACCAAAAGCTTCACATGAGAAGCAGAAATGATGATCATATCCACAAGTGGCTAGAATCTCATGGAGAAGCGGATTATAAACTTAGAGATGACTTCTTTTGCATCCAAAGCGACATTGCGACGATCATCATGAAAGAAGTCGTCGATGAGAAGGGGATGTTCCACCATGGCCCTATATCGCGAGCTGACGTCCAAACTCGCATAGGCATGCAACGTCTAGACCTCACGCCGTTCAAGAAGCTAGGGTCCATCCTCGATGATATGGAAGGATGGAACTTCGAGTGATTTATGATGCCGATGATGATGATATGTGTCGGTTGAACTTGTATACTTTTTGTAGCGATGAAACTTTGTGATGTCCACGGTCCCTGCCGAACTTGCGTAACGCTACTTTGTTAGTTTGCATACAATGACCTGCGTACCTCTAGTTAATTAATTTGCATACTGTATGTTGCATCTAGTTGCTAACCCTTTCTTTTTCGGTGTTGCTCTAGTATATTTTGTTGCATATATATGATGGTACATCCTCTTCATGAACATGCATCTCTAACAGGTACCTAGTTTCCTTATGGCGAGATGGCAGTGCTATGTCGTGTACAAAGGGAAGGTTCTAGGGGTGTACAACGAGTGGCATGAGTGTCAGGCGCAAGTGAATGGGTTCTCGGGCGCCAGCCATAAAGGCTTCAAAAGCAGACAAGAAGGAGAAGCTAGTTACTTGAGGTTCACGCTAGCGCGAGAGAAGACTCGTAACCGCCACCTCATGTACTGCATAGTTTTGCTCTCACTCATAGTGATAGCTCTTCTCGCATATACCTTTGTTTAGATGGATGACGTTGTAGTTGCAAGTATTCGAGACTTGCATGTATCGCTATTTTCGAGATGATGACAAGATACCACTTTGTGTTGGATGATGATTATGATGAGACTATTTGTATGTATATGCTATGATTACATTTGTGGTCTCGCAGGCATTTGTATGTGTATCATGATGACATTTGTATGTGCTAAATATTCTTTTATAAAGCATGTTCAAATACAAAACAAATATGCCGAAAAAAACAAAAAACTACTAAAATTAGCAGTAGCGAGTGGAGAACAGTTAGCAGCAGCGTGGTAGTAGCAGTAGCGCGCACAGGAGAAGCGCACTATAGCTATTAGCAGTAGCGAGCTTCCATTAAGCGCGCTGCTGCTACACTTGTGTAGCAGTAGCGCTGGTGAGCACGCGCTACTGCTACGTGTTAGCTGTAGCACCTTATTAGTAGCGCCAGTCCCCGCGCTACTGATACACCTAAAACCCGCGCTGTTGCTAGCCTTTTCCCTAGTAGTGAATAGGCGTAAGCGAGCACTCTGCAGCCTTGCCGAAGTCTGCCACATGGCAGCAATAAATCCATGGAGCGACACGGCTATCACCTTCAATGCTAGTGACGAATCTAAATTCCGAACAGCCCGAGCACCAGCCGCCTTGGTCCTCAGTCCAATTGTGGACGGCTTTCGGCTTACTAAAGTGCTCATGGACGGCAGCAGCGGATTAAACCTCATTTAGGAGGAGACTCTTCAAAAATGGAAATAGACAGAAACCGTATTGAGCAAAGCAGCACAACCTTCTGAGGAATCATCCCCAGTTGGGAGGCACGTTGCGCTGGGAAAATCACACTAGATGTGGTATTCGGCACTCCGAAGAATTACAGGTCCGAAGAAATTACATTCCAAGTGGCCCCGTTCAGTAGCGGATACCACGCCCTTCTAGGGCAGGAGGCATTCATGATCTTCCAAGCCATACCCCATTACGGGTACATGAAGCTCAAAATTCCTGGGCCTAATGGAATCATCACTCTAGCTAGTGATCCGGACATAGCACTCCGTGCCGAGAACAAAACAGCTGCACTGGCCCTCGAGGCATTATCCGAAGCCCTTGCGGCGGAGGAATTAACTACGCTGCGCTCCACAGTGGACAGGGACGACGTGATACTCGACAAAAGATCCAAGTCCACCTCTTTTAAACCAGTGGATGAAATAGTCAAATTCTGAGTCCATCCAACGGACCCCATAAAAACAGCATCCATCGGGGCACAATTAAACCCCGCTGTAGACGCTGCACTATGGGAGTTCCTGCGCGAGAATTGGGACATATTCGCCTGGCATCCTTCAGACATGCTAGGAATCCCACGCAGGCTGGCCGAGCATAGCCTTAACATTCTGAAGGGATTCAAGCCGGTCAAGCAAACTCTTCGGCGTTTCTCCGAACCTAAGCGACAAGCCATGGGAGAGGAGCTAGCCAAGTTACTGGAGGCCGGATTCATTAGAGAAATAAAACATCCGGACTGGCTAGCAAACTTGGTAATGGTACCAAAGAAGGACAAATCCTAGCGCCTATGCGTCGACTTCAAAGACCTTAATAAGGCTTGCCCAAAGGATCCCTTCCCCCTCCCTCGCATCGATCAAATTATCGACGCCACCGCAGGACACGACTCATTGTGCTTCCTCGACGCATACTCTGGTTACCACCAAATTAAGATGGCGGAGTCCGATCAAGCTGCAACGGCATTTATCACTCCATACGACCCCTTCTGTTTTAACACAATGCCCTCCGGGCTCAAAAACGCCAGCGCAACGTATCAGCACATGATTCAGACATGTCTGGAAAAGCAGATCGGCAAAACAGTGGAGGCATACGTAAACGATGTGGTCGTTAAAATTAGACACGTCGACTCCTTAATAGACGACTTGAGACTCACGTTCGACAATCTCCAAACATACAACATCAAGCTCAATCCGAAAAATGTGTTTTCGGCGTACCCGCCGGAAAGCTCCTGGGCTTCATCGTCTCCAGTAGAGGAGTTGGAGCAAATCCGGCTAAAATCTGAGCTCTGTCGCAGTTGGCTATCCCAACTGACCTCAAGCAAATCCAGAAGTTAACTGGATGTGTGGCGGCCTTAAGCCACTTTATCTCCCGATTAGGAGAAAATGCACTCCCTCTTTATCACCTTCTTCGGTGCACCGAACACTTCGAGTGGACGGACGCAGCCACGGCCGGTTTCGAAGAAATCAAAGCCATCCTGGCCACTAACCCAATCTTGGCGGCGCCAAATCTCGGCGAACCAATGCTGTTATATATAGCGACAACTCACCAAGTTGTAAGCGCAGTGCTCGTCGTCGAACGAGAGACGGACAAACATAAATTCCCACTTCAAAAGCCGGCATATTATGTATCCACTGTCCTTACTCCATGCAAATCATGGAAACCACATTATCAAAAGATAGCATACATGGTATTCAAGGCATCCCGGAAATTACGACACTACTTTCCAGAGTGTTCAATTACGGTGGCCTCAGAAGTACCACTCAACGACATAATAAAGAACCGCGATGCCACGGGCCGGATTGCCAAATGGGCTATTGAGCTCCTCCCGTTCGACACAACATATAGACCATGGCAAGCCATTAAATCACAAGTACTGGCCGATTTCGTCGCCGAGTGGACAGAAGCCGAACTCCCTAAAGAGTACGGCGCGTGCTCCAATTGGATCATGCACTTTGACGGCTCTAAAATGTTGGCTGGTTTGGGGGCTGGCATCGTCCTGACGTCCCCTACCGGAGATACAGTACAATACGTACTCCAAATACTATACACAGACTCCAACAACGCAGCCGAATACGAGGCCCTATTACATGGTCTCCGGATGGCAGTTTCCAAGGGCATTCAACGCCTGGAGGTGTGTGGGGACTCGAACCTTGCAATATCTCAAATAAATGGAGACTTCGACGCCAAGGATCCGAAAATGGCGGCATATCGCAACACCGTCCTCAAAATGTCAGCTCGGTTCGAGGGGCTTGAATTCCACCATGTGGCTTGGGAAAACAATCAGGCGGCGGATATCCTCTCCCGTAACGGTGCTAAGCGCGACCCTGTCCCACCTAACATCTTCTTGGAAAAGCTGTTTAAGCCATCCGTGGTATGGGAAGGGGACACCGGTAACAATAGTCCGGACCCGGACACAACACCAGATACTGAACACTCTGACACAATCGGAGGCTCTGCCACCGAAATAACACCTTCGGCCCACGTGATAATGGCCGTCATCGCCCCGTGGACAGAACCATTCCTGGCCTACCTAACCAGGCAGGAACTACCCGAGGACCAAAATGAGGCACGCTGCATAGTGCGGCGATCTAAAGCCTACAAGGTCCACGAGGGAGAGCTTTATAAGAAAAGCACTACAGGAGTCCTTCAATGGTGCATCTCCGAAGAGGAAGGGCAGAAGCTTTTGGCAGAAATCCATGCTGGACTCAGTGGCCACCATGCCGCAGCCCTGGCCCTTGTAAGCAAGGCTTCCATACAGGTTTCTATTGGCCGACGGCCCGCGCAGATGCACAGTATCTGGTCCAACATTGCGTCGGTTGCCAGCTTTTTGCAAAACAAAGCCATATGCCGCCTACTGCTCTCCAAACAATCCCCATTACTTGGCCCTTTGCGGTTTGGGGGCTTGATATGGTCGGACCCCTTAAAGGGGAACCCATAAGAAAAAATACTTACTAGTCATGGTGGATAAATTCACCAAATGGATAGAAGCCAAACCCGTTAAAACGGCTGAATCCGGACTGATGATAGACTTTGTATCTGGGGTTGTACACCGTTATGGCATCCCCCACAGCATCATCACTGACAATGGCACGAACTTTACAGCCGACGAGGTAAAACTTTGGTGCAGCAACATGGGCATCAAGCTCGATTATGCTTCTGTCTATCACCCGCAAACTAACGTTCAAGTCGAGCGAGCAAATGGTCTTATCATGAGCGGCATAAAACCCATATTAGTGCGGTCCTTAAAGGAATCAAACACGCACTGGGTAGAGGAGCTCGACTCCGTACTATGGGGGCTGCGGACCACGCCGAATCGCACTACCGAATACACACCGTTTTTATGGTGTACGGTGCAAAGGCGGTTCTGCCTTGCGACATAATTCATGACTCACCTCGAGTGCTCATGTACGAAGAAAGAGAGGCCGAGCTCGATCGGCAGGACAGTTTGGACGCCCTGGAGGAGGAGCACGACGTGGCAAAATCCCGTTCCGCATTCTATCAGCAATAGGCTAGAAGGTATCAAAGCAGAGAAGTACTGGCCAAAACCTATAACGTTGGCGAACTAGTTCTACGCCTGCCGGAGAAGAAAAAGGACAAGCTCAAGCCCAAATGGGAATATCCCTTCATTATTCACCAGGTTCTGACCAGTGGAGCGTACCGTCTGCGGGATGTATCGGACAATCGACTCGAGCCAAACCCATGGAACGCAGCCAGACTCCGAAGATTCTATGCCTAATGCCAGACTCTATGGTCGTCTCCTTACCCCCGTCAATTTTTTGCATATCCGTCTTTTCTCTCTTTCTCCCTTCTTTTTTCTTCTCCTCAAGGCCTTAAAAGGCTAACTTGTGTCTTGACTACACAATCTTGATGTGCTAACCACGCTCATTGTACCTGGGGGCTTCTTATACAGAAGCTTAATATAACTATTTTTCCGGGCCTTATGCCCCACACATGTGTCATTCTTCCACATGTACCTTTTTTCGCCATTATATGCATCGATATGACTTAAGTTTTGGCCAAGCTGGCTTGCCTGGCTCTTGTATTTATTCCCTACGTTCCCGTTAATTCGGCTATGGCATAAGGGGAGCACCTCTGCGATTGTTACTGCCGGGTCAGCCGGATGTGTACCTCAGACTGGGTGAAGCCGAAAGCTAGTGTTCTTAAGGGAATATTCGGTCGGTGAACAAAAGATGACTTTTATTTATTTGGATACATGCCCCCAGATGTTTATAGCCCGCGTCTCTTTTTGAAGTTCGGACATGCACAATAGGGCATGCGTACCCAAGGAAAGGAACCCTTAATGGAACTATTCTCCCTGGAAGATGTTTCTTACTATCCATGTAATATAACATAGCTAGTTGGGTACTTGTCTATTCAAGCACTTATGACCCCTACGCCTGGTTTCCACGCATACCCCGGTTTTTACACAACCGAGCGGGTATTCGGATACACTCCGGACTATCAGGTCTAGTGGTCGAAGCGAAAAGGTCCGCCATGACAAATGATTTACAATCCGGCTAGGGACATTATACATGTCACTTAAAGTACATAGTCACTAAGACTGACTAAATTCTTCTTCTATACCATCCAACATGCTGTCTAGCCTACAATCCTGTTGGGAATACTTTGCGGCTAATTCTACTTGGTCATATACCAAACTGATGGGGATCTCTTTCCCATCGGGCCCCACAGGCCCGACCTCACCATGGCCCAACCTTCCCTTGCACCTTGTCGGCAGGCTGATATCTTCCATAATCGGAAGCGCCGCCGCGCTCCCTTGAGCTTCTCTATAAGCTCCCCCATGCCTCCTGGCAGGGAGGCGGATGGCCACAAGGCTTGGGCAATACCCCGCATCACCTGCCGAACTTGTTCGTGCAGTTGTGAGAGCTCTGGTAGAAGATCACCTGCAGACCCGGGCATCTCCTCCGCGGGACGACCCGTCAGCATACCTGCAGACATAACTCTGTTAGCTGGCTTCTTTGCCGAACTCCTTCAAAAGTTCGTTCAAGCACTTACTGAAAATGCCGCGTCGAAGCCGCTTATTCTCCTTCACAGAGTCCGAAAGTTGGGCTCAGACATCTTTCAGTTCCACGCCGAACCAGATATTGGCATCCTGGAGATTATTTTTCTCCTGCCTGACCCACGTAAGCATGCGCTCGCCAACATTTAGCTGTCCATTAGCACGTTGCGCATTCTCCGGCACGGCCTCCGGATTCACTCCGGAGTCATCTGCAACATCTATTGTTAGATTTGCATGCCTACCGCATACTATCTGGTACCTATCATTCTTTGCAATGGAAACAAGTGTTACCAGAGGGGGCCTTCTCGGACTCCTTCAACGCGGCAACCGCGGCCCGTAGCTGGGCTTTGCACTCTTCCAGCACTTGAGACAATTGGGTATTTTTCTCTGTAAGAACCTGCACAAATAATGATCCTTAAATCAGTTGTATCAACTGTTTCAAGTCTCAGGGGCTACTGATATATATAATCATCAGATTTTCTTACCTGTATATCCTTTACATACTGGTCCGTGGCTCTGGCAAGACCGTTTTGAGCAGCATGGATGTACGCGTCTCCTGAGTTGAAGGCATCGAACACCTCTTGGGAGAAACAAGCGTCACGAAGCACGGCCCGGCGACGCCTGTGATTCATGGCTCTCTCCACTTTGAAATTTGTAGTGGATAGTCTATCCACATCCTCTGTAGGAGGAGCATCTGACGTTCGCCCCGTGTTAGCTTTCGCCTCTATGTCTGGCCCTGGAGCCTGACTAGTGGAGGCGTGATCGGCAACCTCTCCGGATATAGTCTGGCGAGCGTTTTTTCTACTAGGAAACATGGACGTCATTATATTTTAAGAAAGACGACAACCACGGAGTGAGGTTCTGTATCATATCTCTGCGCCGGCGTCTCAGTCCTGACCGCCTTCCTTTTTGGCCTACCCGGCTTCGGTGTCCCTTGTTGGCGAGTCACTGTGGGTTCGGCATGGCATCCCGAGGGCTTCCCTGTAAAACACCATATGTGTATGGTAGGTGAAGTGCATTAAAGAGGATCCTTCTCAGAAGTTGGGGCTCCGGTTTTTCTTACATGCGATGCGGGGAGTAGCCTAGGATAGTCGGCTATGATGGCCACCATGGCATCATTGCAGCTCAATTGATAGAATGTCCTATCGATCAGCTCCACAAATATGTCCGGATCCTCTTCGACTCCGGGATCGAGGGCCCGGTCAGGGTCCTCCGGTTGTGGAGGTGGGCTGTTGACCTCCCCTACAGCCTTCCGTAGTTCCTGCCATGAAACGGCAAGGTGAGTATTTATGATGAAGAATGCGGGAAGGTTGGGAGTAAAAAGTGACAGCTCACCCAACTTGGAGGGTTGTACATGGAGAATCCATCCCGTGGCTCAATACGGATGAACTCCTCTTCCTCTCCCTTGAACAGATCGGACATAATTTTTCATAGAGCAGCAACTGAGTCCGGTCCCTTACGCCCGCAGCGGGTGGCATCATCTTCCCCGTTAAAACGCCACATGGGGTGCCCTTGATATTGAAGTGGTTGCACCCCCCTCATTATACATATGGGCATAACTTTGGTTATTGTCAGTCCTGATTGAGCCAGCATTTTTATCCGGCCCATCAGGTAAAGGACTTCTCCGTTACCTTCCTCCTGAGGGCTCCGTGGGCGCCAGCTTCGGCGTTTCTTCAAAGGGGCATTGTCGAACTCAGGAAGACCCATCCGAATAGGATCTGGAAGGGGGACGTCCTCTATGTAAAACCACTTCGAAGGCCAGTCTTCGGACGTCTTCTTCGGGGTACCGGACATGTATTTGGTCCCGGCGATGCGCCATATTTAGGCTCCGCCCACTTGATATATTGACCCCTCCTGTGTGCAGGGCACAAGGCAGAATAGCCCCTTCCACAGCTCGAAATGAGCTTCACAGGCCAGAAACAACTCACAAAGGGCAACATAACCAGCGATGTGTAATATGGAAGCGGGGGTGAAATTATGCAACTGGAGGCCATAAAACTCCAGGAGCCCGTGGAGGAATGGATGGATTGGAAATCCAAGCCCCCTTAGTAAATAAGGGACAAGGCATACCCGCTCCCCCTTGGAGGGATTGGAGAAGCTCTTCGCTTGCTCCCCGCCATTGTAGGTGGCAAGCTCGGCTCGAATGGGGACCATATACGCTGGAGGGAGAAATCCCTGGGTCTGTAACTCTACTAATTGGCTATGCAGGACAGAACACTTCTCCCAATCATCGGGCTTAGGGCTACGGGAGCAAGAGGAGGAGCTGCGATGGCAGGCCATGTTGGAATGGATTTTTCCGAGCGTGCTCCGATGGATACTCACCGTGAGAGGATGGTGTGGTCTGGATCTAAGAATCCCCGTCTCTTTAATAGACAGTTTACTTACATGGCTAGGGTGGCAAATGTAAAAATGCCCTGGCTCCTCGCATTCGCTCGACACGTGGAAGATAGCCCTTATTGGGCGCGGAAGCCAAGAAGTGCAACATTTATGGGGAGCCGGACACTACTCATCAGATATTTAGAATTTGGAGAGGAACCCTCCTTGCAATGTCGAAGACAATCTGCGCGCCGAACTCATCGTCATTGAAGCCTGGTTCGGGGGCTACTGAGGGAGTCTTGGATTACGGGGTCTCCGGACAGCTGGACTATATCCTTTGGCCGGACTGTTGGACTATGAAGATACAAGATTCAAGACTTCGTCCCGTGTCCGGATGGGACTCTCCTTGGCGTGGAAGGCAAGCTTGGCAATACGGATATGTAGATCTCCTCCCTTGTAATCGACTCTGTGTAACCCTAGCCTCCTCTGGTGTCTATATAAACCGGAGGGTTTAGTCCATAGGACAACAACAATCATACCATAGGCTAGCTTCTAGGGTTTAGCCTCTACGATCTCATGGTAGATCAACTCTTGTAATACTCATATCATCAAGATCAATCAAGAAGGACGTAGGGTATTACCTCCATCGAGAGGGCCCAAACCTGGGTAAACATCTTGTCCCCCGCCTCCTGTTACCATCCGCCTTAGACGCACAGTTCGGGACCCCCTACCCGAGATCCGCTGGTTTTGACACCAACAGGATGAAACTAACCTCGATGGAAAACAACAGTCATTCCCAAAATTGTCCTGTGTAGGTACATCGAGAAGCATGTTAAGCAGAACAGTTCATACTTGCACATATAGAACATCACATTGTGAATAACTAGAATAAACAAGGCCTACTACGAACAACTAAAGATATCATTTGAAACTGGACATATGCCAACTACAAACAACCAAACAATCAAAAAACTTTAAAAGAGGCATATGCTAGCTATAACAGGCTTCACAACAAGCAAATATATGCATTCCTATCGGTATGTTTAGAACTGGATTGATGAAATGTATTGCATAGTAAATAATTGCACATATAGAGGATCACATTGTGAACAATTGAAATAAACAAGGCATACTGCAAACAACCAGATATAGCAATTAAAACTGGACATATTCTCACTACACTACAAAAGGGACTCGACAAAATAAATCATGGGTTTCCCCCTGTGAAGAGGCACGACAAAACAAATCATGGGTTTGCTCACTTGTCACAGATGGGCTCGTTCCCGTGGGAAGAACACGGACCCTGGATGTGCTCCATGTTGTCGCAGATGGGCTCCTTCCCCTTGGAAGAGCACAGCTGTAGGGTGCCCTCCCTGATGTAGTAGACGGGCGCTTTCCCCTTGGAAGAGCCGGAGAGGGTGCCCTCCTCGTGGTCGCCATTGATGAGGTCTGACTTGGAAGCTGTGGATCCCAAGCAAGCGTCACAGAACGTGTCCTTCAGAAATGATAAAAGGGGTTCGATGGCGATGTAGAATGGCAAATTGTTGACAGCGAGCGAGAGGAGATCAGCGGCGGGGCCATGGATGAGATCGACGATGGTTGAACCCGAGGGGTTGGGTGTGGGCCACTTAACCTGTGACATAGCCCGCCTCAGGCCAACGCTGTTGATGACCTCGATGTCGTAGCCGGCGGATGAGACATGCCCGCATACTCTAGCCCGCTGCTTGAGTGCCTGCCGCCAGTAATGGTCGTCAGCTTCCTCGGCGACGTCGGGCGAAGAGACCGCTATATTTTGGGCCAGTCGCTCCCCGAGCTCCGCGGGAAGCGTAGCCGGGCTTAGGCTGTGATGCTTTGGAGTGGGGGATGGGGATGGGGATGGGGATCTGTGGGAAAGGGGGTGAGGGAGTCCTAGACAAAGGGGTCCTTGGGCATCCGGCCTGTTGGACATGGGCCAGACTGATGGGCTACGAAGATACAAGACCGAAGACTTCACCCATGTCCGGATGGGACACTCCTTGGCGTGGATGGCAAGCTTGGCGTATGGATATGAAGATTCCTTTCTCTGTAACCGACTTTGTATAACCCTAGTCCCCTCCGGTGTCTATATAAACCAGAGGGTTTAGTCCATATAGGAGAAGATAATCATAATCACATAGGCTAGACTTCTAGGGTTTTAGCCATTACAATCTTGAGGTAGATCAACTCTTGTAAAACTCATATTCATCAAGATCAATCAAGCAGGAAGTAGGGTATTACCTTCATAGAGAGGGCCCGAACCTGGGTAAACATCGTGTTCCCCGTCTCTTGTTACCATCAACCTTAGATGCACAGTTCGGGACCCCCTACCCGAGATCCGCCGGTTTTGACACCGACATTGGTGCTTTCATTGAGAGTTCCGATGTGCCATCATTAGAAGGTTCGATGACTCCATCCATCATCTACAAATCTAGAGCAGATCGATAGCTACGCCCCTGTCTGTCAGGTCAGGTTTGGAAGCTTGAACTAGTCACTAATATCTGTGGAGACTTGATCTTCGATGGATTTGAGCCCATGGCAGCCGCTCCCTGCCACTGCGATGAACATGACCTAAATCTGTCATCGGACCATACCCAGGAGATCGCACCTGTAAGCGCTCTAGCCCTAGATCCGAAGCAGCTTGCGCCATCCGAAGACGGGAAGCTTAACCCCGCCATGGAAGCCGCAGACTCAGCGGCGTTGGAGCCGCACACAGATCCAACCTCGAGCGGGGTCTGCATCACCGGACCCCCGGATTCATCTCCGACCACTGGTTTCGAACTACAAGCATCCGTGTCCACCGAGCCTTACCAGGCGTCGATCACCGAATTCAGTTCCGCAGACATCTTCCGGCACTCACCTTTGGGCGATGTGCTAAACTCACTAAAACCCCTCTCTTTAGCAGGGGAATCACAGCTGAATTATATGCGGTTTGAACTGGGGGCTGATGACGGGGAATTTCGCATCCCACCCACCTCCCACTTAATAGCCACTGTCGAAGATCTAACCGACATGCCTGACTATGACTCCGGAGACATCGATGGTATGGACGACGATGCCGAAGAGGAGCAGGCCCAAAACCTGCCATTTACGGGGCGCTGGACGGCCACTTCCTCCTACGACGTATACATGGTGGACACACCCAAAAAAGTTAACAGCGATGACAAAGAAGACCCAGTGGAAGATAAACCTCTTGAGATACAGCCAAAGCGCTAACGACAGCGGTGCCGCTCTAAGTCAGCCATGAAAAGGATAGCAATACTAGCACAGGAGAAAACAATACTCTAGACGATGTCGAAGACAATGAAGACCCCGTTCAGCCAACTTCCGAACAGGACGAACAGGAAGATGGGTGAGTCAGCCCTAATGAACAGGCCGTGCACGAAGACTCAGAGGACAACAATTATCTTCCACTCTCCGAGGATGAGGTGAGCCTCGGCAACGAGGATTTTATCATGCCCGAGGAACCTCTTGAGCAGGAGCGCTTTAAGCGCCGGCTAATAGCCACTGCAAGGAGCTTGAAAAAGAAGCAGCAACAGCTTCAAGCTGACCAAGATCTGCTCAATGATAGATGTACTAACATCCTGGAAGCCGAGGAATACGGCCTCGAGCGACCACCCAAAAGTTACCCGAAGCGCAAATTACTACCTCAATTCGATGACAAGGCGTTGGAGCCCGTGCCATCAGCGCACAATGCGGCTGACCCACCACCACATGGTCGGGATAAAGCGGCAACCCAAGCCGCACACCAGCCCGTACTACCTCGCTGTAAAGGCAGGGATAAAACAGCTCGGGCATATACATATGACCATCGACAGGACCTGGACAGTAGAGCAGGACATACCAGGTCGATCTACGGATCACGGGGCGTGCCCCGACACGCGACAACAACTGTTTATTCAGACATGACAAGCCTAATCACGCCCAGGCCGAATGCCGCAAATAGACTCCATCCGAGCTACGTCGCGATATGGCCCGATATAGAGGCGCCGCACACCCTCTTTGCTTCACTTATGAAGTAATGGGGCATGAATTCCCTGAACGGTTTAAACCCGTGAACATCGAATCATACGATGGAACAACAGATCCCGCGGTATGGATTGAAGATTTTCTTCTCCATATTCATATGGCCCGCGGTGGTGACCTTCATGCCATCAAATACCTCCTGCCAAAACTCAAAGGGCCAGATCGACACTGGTTAAATAGTCTGCCTAAAAACTCTATTGACAGCTGGGAGGACTTGGAAGACGCCTTCCACGACAACTTCCAAGGTACATATGTACGACCTCCGGATGCTAATGACTTAAGTCACATAGTCCAACAGCCTGGAGAGTCAGCCAGGAAATTCTGGAGCAGGTTCCTAACTAAAAAGAACCAGATCATCGACTGTCCGGATGCCGAAGCCCTAGCGGCCTTTAAGCATAGCATCCGCGACGAATGGCTCGCCCGTCACCTCGGCCAAGAAAAGCCAAAGTCCATGGCAGCGCTCATGGCACTCATGACCCGTTTTTGCGCAAGCGAGGATAGTTGGCTAGCCCGTAGAAAAAACACTGCAAGCGAGGCTGGCACCTCTGAGACCAAAAACAACAATGGTAAGCCCCGACACAACAGGCACAAGCGTTAAAACAACGGTGAAAATACCGATGACACCCCAGTCAACGCTGAATTCAGTGGCTCCAAGTCCGGCCAACGGAAGAAGCCATATAAAAGAAACAATCAGAGCCCATCCAGCTTGGACCGCATACTCGACCGTCCATGCCAGATCCATGGCACCCCAGACAAACCAGCCAATCATACCAATAGAGACTACTGAGTTTTTAAACAGGTCGGCAAATTAAATGTCGAGAATAAGGAGAAGGGTTCACAAAGTGAGAACGATGATGAGGAGTCCTATCCGCCAAACACAGGGGGACAAAAGAAGCCCCCCAAGTTAAAACAGTGACCATGATATACGCTACCCATATCCCTAAGAGGGAGCGCAAACGCGTGCTCAGGGACGTCTACGCGATGGAGCCAGTCACCCCAAAGTTCAACCCATGGTCTTCCTGCCCGATCACTTCCGATCGTAGGGACCATCCGACCAGTATCCGTCATGGCGGTTCAGCCGCACTGGTCCTTGACCCAATCATTGATGGATTCCATCTTACGCGAGTCCTCATGGATGGTGGCAGCAGTCTGAACCTGCTCTATCAGGATACAGTGTGCAAAATGGGTATTAATCCCTCAAGGACCAAGCCCACAAAGACTACCTTTAAAGGAGTCATACCAGGTGTAGAGGCCCGCTATACGGGCTCAATCACACTAGTGGTTGTCTTCAGATCCCCGGACAACTTCCGTAGTGAAGAGTTGATCTTCGACATCGTCCCCTTCCACAGTGACTATCACGCATTGCTGGGATGAACCAAATTTGCTCGATTCAACGTGGTGCCACACTATGCTTATCTCAAGCTCAAGATGCCCGGACCATGCGGCATCATAACAGTCAATGGAAACACGGAACGCTCCCTCCATACCGAGGAGCACACCGCTACTTTAGCAGCAGATGTACAGAGCGGCCTCTTCAAGCAGAACCTCAATTCGGCAGCCGAGCTCCCGGATGTTGGGGATCGTAGCAGAAATTTAAAATTTTCTACGCATCACCAAGATCAATCTATGGAGTAATCTAGCAATGAGGGGAAGGACAGTGCATCTACATACCCTTGTAGATCGCTAAGCGGAAGCATTCAAGTGAACAGGGTTGATGGAGCCGTACTCGTCGTGATCCAAATCACCGATGATCCTAGCGCCGACGGACGGCACCTCCGCGTTCAACACACGTACGGAACGGAGACATATCCCACGCCTTGATCCAGCAAGGAGGAAGGAGAGGTTGAGGAAGAGAGTCCAACAGCAGCACAACGACATGGTGGTGATGGAGTGGCAGTTCTCCGGCAGGGCTTCGCCAAGCTCACGCGGAGGAGGAGAGGTATTGGAGGGGAGGGGCTGCGCCAGGTTCAAGGGTGTGGCCGCCCTCCCACCCCTCCACTATTTATAGGTGGGTAGAGAGGGGGCCGGCCCCCTTTAGATCCCATCTAGGGTTGGGGGCGGTGGCCAAGGGGGGGATGAGTGCCTCCCAAGTCAAGTGGAGGCCCTCCCCCTTAGGGTTTCCCCTCTCCCATGCGCATGGGCCTTGGGGGGGCTGGTGCCCTTGGCCCATTAAGGTTAGGGCGCCCCCTTACAGCCCATGCTGCTGTATTGGACGTGGTGGAACATTTTCCGGACCTCCGGACCCCTCCGGAATCCTTCGGAACCTTCCGGAAGCTTCCCGGTACAATATCGGAAAAAACCAAACTTTTTCCGGAACCCGAACAACAACTTTCCATATATAAATCTTTACCTCCGAACCATTCCGGAACTCCTCGTGACGTCCGGGATCTCATCCGGGACTCCGAACAACATTCGGTAATCACATACAAGTCTTCCTAATAACCCTAGCGCCATCGAACCTTAAGTGTGTAGACCCTACGGGTTCGGGAACCATGCAGACATGACCGAGACAACTCTCCGGCCAATAACCAACAGCGGGATCTGGATACCCATGTTGGCTCCCACATGCTCCACGATGATCTCATCAGGTGAACCACGATGTCGAGGATTCAATCAATCCCGTATTCAATTCCCTTTGTCCAGCGGTATTGTACTTGCCCGAGATTCGATCGTCGGTATCCCGATACCTTGTTCAATCTCGTTACTGGCAAGTCTCTTTACTCGTTCCATAACACATCATCCCGTGATCAACTCCTTGGTCACATTGTGCACATTATGATGATGTCCTACTGAGTGGGCCCAGAGATACCTCTCCATTACATGGAGTGACAAATCCCAGTCTCGATTCGTGCCAACCCAACAGACACTTCCGGAGATACCTGTAGTGAACCTTTATAGCCACCCAGTTACGTTGTGACGTTTGGCACACCCAAAGCACTCCTACGGTATCCGGGAGTTGCACAATCTCATGGTCTAAGGAAATGATACTTGACATTAGAAAAGCTTTAGCATACGAACTACACGATCTTTGTGCTAGGCTTAGGATTGGGTCTTGTCCATTACATCATTCTCCTAATGATGTGATCCCGTTATCAACGACATCCAATGTCCATGGTCAGGAAACTGTAACCATCTATTGATCAACGAGCTAGGCAACTAGAGGCTTACTAGGGACATGGTGTTGTCTATGTATCCACACATGTATATGAGTTTCCTATCAATACAATTCTAGCATGGATAATAAATGATTATCATGAACAAGGAAATATAATAATAACCAATTTATTATTGCCTCTAGGGCATATTGCCAACAGTCTCCCACTTGCACTGGAGTCAATAATCTAGTTCACATCGCCATGTGATTAACACTCATAGGTCACATCGCCATGTGACCAACATCCAAAGAGTTTACTAGAGTCACTAATCTAGTTCACATCACTATGTGATTAATACTCAATGAGTTCTGGGTTTGATCATGTTATGCTTTTGAGAGAGGTTGTAGTCAACGGGTCTTGCCATATTAACATCCCTATGTATTTCGCAAAACTTTGTGTCATATCGTAGATGCTGCTACCACGTTCCACTTGGAGCTATTCCAAATTTTTGCTCCATTATACGTATCCGGTATCTCTACTCAGAGCTATCCAGATAGGTGTTAAGCTTGCATCGACGTAACTCTTTACGTCGAACTCTTTATCATCTCCATAACCGAGAAACATTTCCTTATTCCTCTAAGGATAATTTCGACCGCTATCTGGTGATCCAGTCCTAGATCACCTTTGTACCCTCTTGCCAGACTTGTGGCAAGGCACACATCAGGTGCGGTACTTGTTGGAAATATGCCCTAGAGGCAATAATAAATTAGTTATTATTATATTTCCTTGTTCATGATAATTGTCTTTTATTCATGCTATAACTGTATTATCCGGAAATCGTAATACACGTGTGAATACATAGACCACAATATGTCCTTAGTGAGCCTCTAGTTGACTAGCTCGTTGTGATCAACAGATAGTCATGGTTTCCTGGCTATGGACATTGGATGTCGCTGATAACGGGATCACATCATTAGGAGAATGATGTGATGGACAAGACCCAATCCTAAGCATAGCACAAAGATCGTGTAGTTCGTTTGCTAGAGCTTTGCCAATGTCAAGTATCTCTTCCTTTGACCATGAGAGCGTGTAACTCCTGGATACCGTAGGAGTGCTTTGGGTGTATCAAACGTCACAACGTAACTGGGTGACTATAAAGGTGCACTACAGGTATCTCCGAAAGTATCTATTGTTTTATGCGGATCGAGACTGGGATTTGTCACTCCGTGTAAACGGAGAGGTATCTCTGGGCCCACTCGGTAGGACATCATCATATGCGCAATGTGACCAAGGAGTTGATCACGGGATGATGTGTTACGGAACGAGTAAAGTGACTTGCCGGTAACGAGATTGAACAAAGTATTGGATACCGACGATCGAATCTCGGGCAAGTAACATACCGATAGACAAAGGGAATTGAATACGGGATTGATTAAGTCCTTGACATCGTGGTTCATCCGATGAGATCATCATGGAACATGTGGGAGCCATCATGGGTATCCAGATCCCGTTGTTGGTTATTGACCGGAGAACGTCTCGGTCATGTCTGCATGTCTCCCGAACCCGTAGGGTCTACACACTTAAGGTTCGATGACGCTAGGGTTATAAAGGAAGCTTGTATGTGGTTACCGAATGTTGTTCGGAGTCCCGGATGAGATCCCGGACGTCACGAGGAGTTCCGGAATGGTCCAGAGGTAAAGATTTATATATGGGAAGTCCTATTTTGGCCACCGGAAAATGTTCGGGATTTTTCGGTATTGTACCGGGAAGGTTCTAGAAGGTTCCGGAGTGGGGCCCACCTGCATGGGGGGACCCACATGAACGTGGGTATTGGGGGCAAGGCCCCACACCCCTGGTCAAGGCGCACCAAGATCCCCCCTTAGAAGGAATAAGATCATATCCCGAAGGGATAAGATCAAGATCCCTAAAAAGGGGGGATAACAATCGGTGGGGAAGGAAATAATGGGATTTCTTTCCTCCCACCTTGGCCAACGCCCCAATGGACTTGGAGGGCAAGAAACCAGCCCCTCCACCCCTATATATAGTGGGGAGGCGCATGGGAGCTTCAGACGAAGTTCTGGCGCAGCCCTCCCCCTCTCCCAAGTCGTCCTCCTCTCCCGTGGTGCTTGGCGAAGCCCTGCAGGATTGCCACGCTCCTCCACCACCACCACGCCGTTGTGCTGCTGCTGGATGGAGTCTTCCTCAACCTCTCCCTCTCTCCTTGCTGGATCAAGGCGTGGGATACGTCACCGGGCTGTACGTGTGTTGAACGCGGAGGTGCCGTGCGTTCGGCAATTGATCATCGGTGATTTGAATCACGACGAGTACGACTTCATCAACCCCGTTCACTTGAACGCTTCCTCTTAGCGATCTAAAAGGGTATGTAGATGCACTCTCCTTCCCCTCGTTGCTGGTTTCTCCATAGATAGATCTTGGTGACACGTAGGAAAATTTTGAATTTCTGCTACGTTCCCCAACAGTGGCATCATGAGCTAGGTCTATTGCGTAGATTCTTTGCACGAGTAGAACACAAAGTAGTTGTGGGCGTTGATGTTGTTCAATATGCTTACTGTTACTAGTCCAATCTTGTTTCGACGGTATTGTGGGATGAAGCGGCCCGGACCGACCTTACACGTACTCTTACGTGAGACAGGTTCCACCGATTGACATGCACTTGGTGCATAAGGTGGCTAGCGGGTGCCAGTCTCTCCCACTTTAGTCGGAACGGATTCGATGAAAAGGGTCCTTATGAAGGGTAAATAGCAATTGGCATATCACGTTGTGGTTTTGCGTAGGTAAGAAACGTTCTTGCTAGAAACCCATAGCAGCCACGTAAAACATGCAAACAACAATTAGAGGACGTCTAACTTGTTTTTGCAGGGTATGTCATGTGATGTGATATGGCCAAAAGGATGTGATGAATGATATATATGTGATGTATGAGATTGATCATGTTCTTGTAATAGGATTCACGACTTGCATGTCGATGAGTATGACAACCGGCAGGAGCCATAGGAGTTGTCTTTATTTATTGTATGACCTGCGTGTCATTGAAGAACGCCATGTAAACTACTTTACTTTATTGCTAAACGCGTTAGTCATAGAAGTAGAAGTAGTCGTTGGCATGACAACTTCATGAAGACACGATGATGGAGATCATGATGATGGAGATCATGGTGTCATGCCGGTGACAAGATGATCATGGAGCCCCGAAGATGAAGATCAAAGGAGCTATATGATATTGGCCATATCATGTCACTACTCTATTTGATTGCATGTGATGTTTATCATGTTTATGCATCTTGTTTGCTTAGAATGACGGTAGTAAATAAGATGATCCCTTACAACAATTTCAAGAAGTGTTCTCCCCTAACTGTGCACCGTTGCTACAGTTCGTCGCTTCTAAGCACCACGTGATGATCGGGTGTGATGGATTCTTACGTTCACATACAACGGGTGTAAGACAGTTTTACACAGTGAAAACACTTAGGGTTAACTTGACGAGCCTAGCATGTACAGACATGGCCTCAGAACACGGAGACCGAAAGGTCGAGCATGAGTCGTATAGTAGATACGATCAACATGAAGATGTTCACCGATGATGACTAGTCCGTCTCACGTGATGATCGGACACGGCCTAGTTGACTCGGATCATGTAATCACTTAGATGACCAGAGGGATGTCTATCTGAGTGGGAGTTCATAAGATGAACTTAATTATCCTGAACATAGTCAAAAGACCTTTTGCAAATTATGTCGTAGCTCGCGCTTTAGTTCTACTGTTTTAGATCTGTTCCTAGAGAAAATATAGTTGAAAGTTGATAGTAGCAATTATGCGAACAGTAGAAAGCTTATGTCCTTAATGCACTGCTCAGTGTGCTGAACCCCAAACGTCGTTTGTGGATGTTTCGAACATCGAACATACACGTTTTGATAACTATGTGATAGTTCAGTTAAATGGTTTAAGTAGAGGCACCAAAGACGTTTTCGAAACGTCGCGGAACATATGAGATGTTTCGAGGGCTGAAATTGGGATTTCAGGCTCGTGCCCACGTCAAGAGGTATAAGACCTCCGACAATTTTCTTAGCCTACAAACTAAGGGAGAAAAGCTCAATCGTTGAGCTTGTGCTCAGATTGTCTGAGTGCAACAATCACTTGAATCGAATGGGAGTTGATCTTCCAAATGAGATAGTGATGTTTCTCCAAAGTCATTGCCACCAAGCTGCTAGAGCTTCGTGATGAACTATAACATATCAGGGATAGATATGATGATCCTTGAGGTATTCGCGATGTTTGACACCGCGAAAGTAGAAATCAAGAAGGAGCATCAATTGTTGATGGTTGGTGAAACCACTAGTTTCAAGAAGGGCAAGGGCAAGAAGGGATACTTCATGAAACGGCAAATCAGCTGCTGCACCAGTGAAGAAACCCGAGGTTGAACCCAAACCCGAGACTAAGTGCTTCTGTGATAAGGGGAATAGCCGCTGGAGCAGAATTACCCTAGATACTTGGTAGATAAGAAGGCTGGCAAGGTCGATAAAAGTATATTGGATATACATTGTGTTGATGTGTACTTTACTAGTACTCCTAGTAGCACCAGGGTATTAGATACCGGTTCGGTTGCTAAGTGTTAGTAACTCGAAATAAAAGCTACGGAATAAACGGAGACTAGCTAAACGTGAGATGACGATATGTGTTGGAAGTGTTTCCAACGTTGATATGATCAAGCATCACACGCTCCCTCTACCATCGAGATTGGTGTTTGCGTTGAGCATAGACATGATTGGATTATGTCTATCGCAATACGGTTATTCATTTAAGGAGAATAATGGTTACTCTGTTTATTTGAATAATACCTTCAATGGTCTTACACCTAAAATGAATGGTTTATTGAAACTCGATCGTAGTGATACACATGTTCATGCCAAAAGATATAAGATAGTAATGATAGTACCACTTACTTGTGGCACTGCCATGTAAGTCATAATGGTATAAAACGCATGAAGAAGCTCCATGTTGATGGATCTTTGGACTCACTCGTTTTAGAAAAGTTTGAGACATGCGAACCATGTCTATTGGTGCATACACATGAAGAAACTCCATGCAGATGGATCATTTGGACTCACTTGATTTTGAATCACTTGAGATATGCAAATCATACCACATGGACAAGATGACTGAAAAGCCTCACTTTTAGTAAAGTGGAACAAGATAGCAACTCGTTGGAAGTAACACATTTTGATGTGTGCAGTCCAATGAGTGCTGAGGCATGCAGTGAATATTGTTATGTTCTTACTTCACAGATGATTTGAGTAGATGTTGAGTATATTTACTTGATGAATCACGAGTCTGAATTATTGAAAGGTTCAAGTAATTTTAGTGTGAAGTTGGAAGATCGTCATGATAAGAGGATAAAAATATCTATGATATGATCATAGAGATGAATATCTGAGTTACGAGTTTTGGCACACAATTAAGACATTGTGGAAATTGTTTCACAATTAATACCGCCTGGAACACCGTAGTATGATGGTGTGTCCGAACATCATAGTTGCACCCTATTGGATATGATGCATACCATGATGTCTCTTATCGAATTACCACTATTGTCCATGGGTTAGGCATTAGAGACAACCACATTCACTTTAAATAGGGCACCACATAATTCCGTTGAGATGACACCGTATGAATTATGGTTTAGAGAAACCTAAGTTGTCGTTTCTTAAATGTTTGGGGCTGCGACGCTTATGTGAAAAAGTTTCAGGATTGATAAGCTCGAACCCAAAGCGGATAAAATGCATCTTCATAGGACACCCAAAACAGTTGGGTATACCTCCTAATTCAGATCCGAAAGCAATATGGATTGTTTCTTGAATCGGGTCCTTTCTCGAGGAAAGGTTTCTCTCGAAAGAGTTGAGTGGGAGGATGGTGGAGACTTGATATGGTTATTGAACCATCACTTCAACCAGTGTGTAGCAGGGCACAGGAAGTTGTTCCTGTGTCACCTACACCAATTGAAGTGGAAGCTTATGATATTGATCATGAGACTTCGGATCAAGTCACTCCCAAACCTCGTGGGATGACAAGGATGCGTACTACTTCAGAGTGGTACGTAATCCTGTCTTGGTAGTCATGTTGCTAGACAACAATGAACCTACGAGCTATGGAGAAGCGATGGTGGGCCTGGATTCCGATAAATGGCTCAAGGCCATAAAATCTGAGAGAGGATCCATGTACGAAAACGAAGTGTAGACTTTGGAAGAACTACTTGATGGTCGTAAGGCTGTTAGGTACATATGGATTTTAAAAGGAAGGCGGGCGATAATGGTAAATGTCACCATTAAGAAAGCTCAACTTGTCGTTAAGATGTTTTCTGACAAGTTCAAGGAGTTGACTACGGTGAGACTTTCTCACTCGTAGCAATGCTAAGAGTCTGTTGGAATTATATTAGCGATTACTGCATTATTTATGAAATCTTGCAGATAGGATGTCAAAACATTGTTTCCTCGACGATTTTCTTGAGGAAAGGTTGTATGTGATACAACCGGAAGGTTTTGTCAATCCCGAAAGATGCTAATAAGTATGCAAAACTCCAGCAATCCTTCTAAGGACTGGAGTGAGCATCTCGGAGTTGGAATGTATGCTTTGATGATGATCAAAGATTTTGGTATATACAAAGTTTATGAGAAACTTGTATTTCCAAAGAAGTGAGTGGGAGCACTATAGAATTTCTGATGAGTATATGTTGTTGACATATTGATGATCAGAAATGATGTAGAATTTCTAGAAAGTATATAGGGTTATTTGAAAGGTGTTTTCAATAGAAAACCTGGATCAAGCTACTTGAACATTGAGCATCAAGATCTATAAGATAGATCAAAATGCTTAATAATACTTTTAAATGAGCACGTACCTTGACATAATCTTGAAGGTGTTCAAGATGGATCAGTCAAAGAAGGAGTTCTTGCCTGAGTTGTAAGGTATGAAGTTAAGACTTAAAGCTCGACCACGGCAGAAGAAAGAGGAAGGACGAAGGTCGTCCCCTATGCTTTTATCATAGGCTCTCTACAGTATGCTATGCTGTGTACCGCACCTGAAGTGTGCCTTGCCATGAGTCAGTCAAGGGGTACAAGAGTGATCCAAGAATGGATCACAGGACAGCGGTCAAAGTTATCCTTAGTAACTAGTGGACTAAGGAATTTTCTCGATTATGGAGGTGGTAAAAGAGTTCGTCATAAAGGGTTACGTCGATGCAAGCTTAACACCTATCCGGATAGCTCTGAGTAGAGATACCAGATACGTATGATGGAGCAACAATTTAGAATAGCTCCAAGTGGAGCAGTTATTTGGAATAGCTCCAAATAGAGCGTGGTAGCTGCATCTAGGAGATGACATAGAGATTTGTAAAGCACACACGGATCTAAAAGGTTCAGACCCGTTGACTATAACCTCTCTCACAAGCATAACATGATCAAACCCAGAACTCATCGAGTGTTAATCACATGGTAAATGTGAACTAGATTATTGACTCTAGTAAACTCTTTGGGTGTTAGTCACATGGGGATGTGACCTTGAGTGTTAATCACATATCGATGTGAGCTAGATTATTGACTCTAGTGCAAGTGGGAGACTGTTGGAAATATGCCCTAGAGGCAATAATAAATTAGTTATTATTATATTTCCTTGTTCATGATAATTGTCTTTTATTCATGCTATAACTGTATTATCTGGAAATCGTAATACATGTGTGAATACATAGACCACAATATGTCCCTAGTGAGCCTCTAGTTGACTAGCTCGTTGTGATCAACAGATAGTGATGGTTTCCTGGCTATGGACATTGGATGTCGCTGATAATGGGATCACATCATTAGGAGAATGATGTGATGGACAAGACCCAATCCTAAGCATAGCACAAAGATCGTGTAGTTCGTTTGCTAGAGCTTTGCCAATGTCAAGTATCTCTTCCTTTGACCATGAGAGCGTGTAACTCCTGGATACCGTAGGAGTGCTTTGGGTGTATCAAACGTCACAACGTAACTGGGTGACTATAAAGGTGCACTACAGGTATCTCCGAAAGTATCTATTGTTTTATGCGGATCGAGACTGGGATTTGTCACTCCGTGTAAACGGAGAGGTATCTCTGGGCCCACTCGGTAGGACATCATCATATGCGCAATGTGACCAAGGAGTTGATCACGGGATGATGTGTTACGGAACGAGTAAAGTGACTTGCCGGTAACGAGATTGAACAAGGTATTGGATACCGACGATCGAATCTCGGGCAAGTAACATACCGATAGACAAAGGGAATTGAATACGGGATTGATTAAGTCCTTGACATCGTGGTTCATCCGATGAGATCATCGTGGAACATGTGGGAGCCATCATTGGCATCCAGATCCCGCTATTGGTTATTGACCGGAGAACGTCTCGGTCATGTCTGCATGTCTCCCGAACCCGTAGGGTCTACACACTTAAGGTTCGATGACGCTAGGGTTATAAAGGAAGCTTGTATGTGGTTACCGAATGTTGTTCGGAGTCCTGGATGAGATCCCGGACGTCACGAGGAGTTCCGGAATGGTCCGGAGGTAAAGATTTATATATGGGAAGTCCTATTTTGGCCACCGGAAAATGTTCGGGATTTTTCGGTATTGTACCGGGAAGGTTCTAGAAGGTTTCGGAGTGGGGCCCACCTGCATGGGGGGACCCACATGAACGTGGGTAGTGGGGGAAAGGCCCCACACCCCTGGTCAAGGCGCACCAAGATCCCCCCTTAGAAGGAATAAGATCATATCCCGAAGGGATAAGATCAAGATCCCTAAAAAGGAGGGATAACAATCGGTGGGGAAGGAAATAATGGGATTTCTTTCCTCCCACCTTGGCCAACGCTCCAATGGACTTGGAGGGCAAGAAACCAGCCCCTCCACCCCTATATATAGTGGGGAGGCGCATGGGAGCTTCAGACGAAGTTCGGGCGCAGCCCTCCCCCTCTCCCAAGTCGTCCTCCTCTCCCGTGGTGCTTGGCGAAGCCCTGCAGGATTGCCACGCTCCTCCACCACCACCACGCCGTTGTGCTGCTGCTGGATGGAGTCTTCCTCAACCTCTCCCTCTCTCCTTGCTGGATCAAGGCGTGGGATACGTCACCGGGCTGTATGTGTGTTGAACGCGGAGGTGCCGTGCGTTCGGCAATTGATCATCGGTGATTTGAATCACGACGAGTACGACTTCATCAACCCCGTTCACTTGAACGCTTCCGCTTAGCGATCTACAAGGGTATGTAGATGCACTCTCCTTCCCCTCGTTGCTGGTTTCTCCATAGATAGATCTTGGTGACACGTAGGAAAATTTTGAATTTCTGCTACGTTCCCCAACAGTACTCAGCATGGCATACCGTATAGAGCCTATGACAAGAGCATAGGGGACGACCTTCATCCTTCCTCTTTCTTCTGCCGTGGTCAATCTTCGAGTCTTACTCAACTTCACACCCTACAACTCAGGTAAGAACCCCTTCTTTGACTGATCTATTTTGAACTCTTTCAAAAACATGTCAAGGTGTGCGTCCTTGAAAGTATCATCAGGCATCTTGATCTATTTCTATAGATCCTGATGCCCAATATGTAAGCAGCTTTGTCTAGGTCTTCCTTTGAAAATCACTCTTCAAACAACCGTTTATGCTTTCCAGAAATTCTACATCATTTCGAATCAACAATATGTCATCCACATATACTTATCAAAAATGTTGTAGTGCTCCCACTCACTTTCTTGTAAATACAAGTTTCTAGCAAACATTGTATAAACCTAAAAGCTATGATCACTCCATCAAAGCATATATTCTGACTCCGAGATGCTTGCTCTAGTCCATAGAAGGATCACTGGAGCCAGCATACCTTTTAGTATTCTTAGGATCGACAAAACTTTGATTGTATCACATATAACTCTTTCTTACGAAAACTGGTAAGAAAACTTGTTTTGACATCCATCTGTATGATTTCATAATTGAAAAATACAGCTAATGCTAACATGATTCCGACGGACTTAAGCATCGCTACGGGTGAGAAATTCTCATCGTAGTCAACTCCTTGAACTTGTGAAAAGACTCTTTCCCACAAGTCGAGCTTCATAGACGGTAACATTACCGCCCATGTCCGTCTTCTTCTTAAAGATCCATTTATCTCAATGGCTTGTCGATCATCGGGCAAGTCCACCAAAGTCCATACTTTGTTCTGATATATGGATCCTATCTCAAATTTCATGGCTTCTAACCATTTGTCGGAATACAGCCCACCATCGCTTCTCCATAGCTTGTAGGTTCATTGGTGTCTAACAACATGATATCTAAGACAGGGTTACCGTACCACTCAGGAGTAGTACATATCCTTGTCGACCTACGAGGTTCGATAGCAACTTGATCCGAAGCTTCGTGATCACTATCATTAACTTCCTCTTCAACAGACATAGGCGCCACAGAAAACATCTTTCTATGTTGCATCACTCTCTGGTTGAAGTAAAGGTTCGACAACCTCATCAAGTTTTATCTACCTCCCACTCAATTCTTTCGAGAGAAACTCCTTCTCGAGAAAGGACCCGTTCTTAGCGACAAACAATTTGCCCTCGGATCTGAGATAGAAGGTATACCCAACTGTCACCCTTGGGTATCCTATGAAGATGTGTTTGTCTGCTTTGGGTTCGAGCTTCTCCGGCTGAAGCCTTAAGCATCGCAGCCCCAAACATTAAGAAACGACAACTTTGGTTTCTTGCCAAACCAATGTTCATACGGCGTCATCTCAACGGACTTAGATGGTGTCCTATCTAAAGTGAATGCAGCTGTCTCTAACGCATAACCTCAAAATAATAGCGGTAGATCGGTAAGAGACATTATAGATCGCACCATATCTCATAAGGTTCGATTATGACGTCCGGACACACCATTACGCTATGGTGTTCCAGGTGGCTTCAACTACGAAACAATTCCACAATGTCTTAAGTGATTGCCAAACTCATAACTCAGAAAATACCCTTTTGATCAGATCGTAGGAACATGATCTTCTTTGTTATGACAATTCTTAACTTCACTCTGAAATCGCTTGAACTTTTCAAACGTTTCAAACTTGTGCTTCATTAAGTAAATATACCTATATCTACTCAAATCGTCAGTGAAGATGAGAAAATAGCGATATCCACCGCATGCTTCAATTCTCATTGGATCACACGCATCAGCATGTATGATTTCCAACAAGTCACTTGCCCGTTTCATTGTACCTGAAACCGGGGTCTTAGTCATCCTGCCCATGAGGCATGGCTCGCTTGTGTCAAGCGATTCAAAATCAAGTGACCCCAAACATCCATCGACATGGAGTTTCTTCATGCATCTTACGCCAATATGACCTAAGCGACAGTGCCACAAGAAAGGTACTATCCTTATTAACTCTACATCTTTTGGCGTGAACATGTGTATTACCACGACCGAGATTCAATGAACCATTCACATAGGGTGCATGACCATGAAAGGTATTATTCATGTAAACAGAATAACCATTATTCTCTAACTTCAATGAATAACCGTATTGCAATGAACATGATCTAATCATATTCATGCTCAACGTAGACACCTGATAACATTTATCTAGGTTCAATACTAATCCCGAAGGCAGATGGAGCGTGCGATGGTGATCTCATCAACTTTGGAAACACTTCCAACACACATCGTCACCTCGCCCTTAGCCAGTCTCTGTTTAGTTCGTACCTTTTGCTTCAAGTCACCAATAATAGCAACTGAACCGGTATCCAATACCCAGGTACTACCAGGAGTACTAGTGAGGTACACATTAATAACATGTATATACTTTGAAGTTGCCAGCCTTCTTATCTACCATGCATTTGGGGTAATTCCGCTACCAGTGACTGTTCCCCTTACAATAGAAGCATTTAGTCTCGGGTTTGGGTTCAACCTTGGGTTCCTTCACTGGAGCGGCAACTGGTTTGCCATCCATGAAGTTTCCCTTCTAGCCCTTGCCCTTCTTGAAACCAGTGGTCTTGTCAAACCATCAACGCTTGATGCTCCTTCTTGATTTCTACCTTTTGGGGTCTTAAGCACCGCGAACAGCTCCGGGATCAACTCCATCCCTTGCATGTCATAGTTCATCATGAAGATCTAGTAGCTTAGTGATAGTGGCTAGAGAACTCTATCAATCACTATCTTATCTGGAAGTTTAACTCCCACTTGATTTAAGTGATTGTAGCACCCAGACATTCTGAGCACATGCTCACTAGCTGAGCTATTCTCCTCCATCTTGTTGGCAAAAGAACTTGTCAGAGGTCTCATACCTCTCAACACGGGCATGAGCCTGAAATCCCGATTTCAGCTCTTGGAACATCTCATATGTCTTATGAAGTTCAAAACGTCATTGGAATCCCGATTCTAAGCCGTAATGTATGGTGCATTAAACTATCAAGTAGTCATCAGGATGTGTCTGTCAGGTGTTCACAACATCCACACACGACGTTGTAGGGGTTTGCACATCGAGCGGTGCATCAAAGGCGTAAGCCTTCTGTGTAGCAGTGAGGACACTCCTCGGACTACGGACCTAGTCCGCATCATTGCTTACAATATCTTTCAACTTAATCTTTCTCTAGGAACGTATTGAAACAGGGAGCTACAACATGAGCTATTTATCTACAACATATTTGCAAAGACAATTTAGACTATGTTCATGATAATTAAGTTCATCTAATCAAATTATTTAATGAACTCCCACTCAGATAGACATCCCTCTAGTCATCTAAGTGAAACATGATCCGAATCGACTAGGCCGTGTCCGATCATCACGTGAGACGGACTAGTCATCAACGTTGAACATCTCATGTTGATCGTATCTTCTATATGACTCATGTTCGACCTTTCGGTCTTCCGTGTTCCGAGGCCATGTCTGTACATGCTAGGCTCGTCAAGTCAACCTAAGTGTTTCGCATGTGTCCCGAGGCCATGTCTGTACATGCTAGGCTCGTCAGCACCCGTTGTATTCAAACGTTAGAATCTATCACACCCGATCATCACGTGGTGCTTCGAAACAACGAACCTTTGCAACGGTGCATAGTTAGGGGAACACTTTTCTTGAAATTTTAGTGAGGGATCATCTTATTTAAGCTACCGTCGTTCTAAGCAAATAAGATGTAAAACATGATAAACATCACATGCAATCAAATAGTGACATGATAAGGCCAATATCATTTTGCTCCTTTTGATCTCCATCTTTGGGGCTCCATGATCATCGTTGTCACCGGCATGACACCATGATCTCCATCATCATGATCTCCATCATCGTGTCTTCTTGAAGTTATCTCGTCATCTATTACTTCTACTACTATGGATAACGCTTTAGCAATAAAGTAAAGTAATTACATGACGTTTATGTTGACACACATGTCATAAATAAATTAAGACAACTCCTATGGCTCCTGCCGGTTGTCATACTCATCAACATGCAAGTCGTGATTCCTATTACAAGAACATGATCAATCTCATACATCACATATATCATTCATCACATCCTTTTGGCCATATCACATCACAAGGCATATGCTGCAAAAACAAGTTAGACGTCCTCTAATTGTTGTTGCAAGTTTTTACGTGGCTGCTATAGGTTTCTAGCAAGAACGTTTCTTACCTACGCGAAAACCACAACGTGATATGCCAATTTCTATTTACCCTTCATAAGGACCCTTTTCATCGAATTCGATCCGACTAAAGTGGGAGAGACAGACACCCGCTAGCCACCTTATGCAACTAGTGCATGTCAGTCGGTGGAACCAGTCTCACGTAAGAGTACATGTAAGGTCGGTCCGGGCCGCTTTATCCCACGATGCCGCCGAATCAAGATAAGACTAGTAACGGCAAGTAAATTGACAATATCGACGCCCACAACTGCTTTGTGTTCTACTCGTGCATAGAAACTACGCATAGACCTAGCTCATGATGCCATTGTTGGGGATCGTAGCAGAAATTTAAATTTTTCTACGCATCACCAAGATCAATCTATGGAGTAATCTAGCAATG
This sequence comes from Triticum dicoccoides, assembly GCF_002162155.2. Lineage (NCBI taxonomy): Eukaryota > Viridiplantae > Streptophyta > Magnoliopsida > Poales > Poaceae > Triticum > Triticum dicoccoides. The sequence continues at coordinate 432,081,357 of NC_041392.1, read as the reverse complement.
AGGGGAAGAGAGTGCATCTACATACCCTTGTAGATCGCTAAGCAGAAGCGTTCAAGTGAATGGGGTTGATGGAGTCATACTCGTCGTGATCCAAATCACCGATGATCCTAGCGCTGAACGGACGGCACCTCCGCGTTCAACACACGTACGGAACAGAGACGTCTCCCACGCCTTGATCCAGCAAGGAGGAAGGAGAGGTTTAGGAAGAGAGTCCAATAGCAGCACGACGGCGTGGTGGTGATGGAGTGGCAGTTCTCCAGCAGGGCTTCGCCAAGCTCACGCGGAGGAGGAGAGGTATTGGAGGGGAGGGGCTGCGCCAGGTTCAAGGGTGTGGCCGCCCTCCAACCCCTCCACTATTTATAGGTGGGGAGAGAGGGGGCCGGCCCCCTTTAGATCCCATCTAGGGTTGTGGGCGGCGGCCAAGGGGGGGATGAGTGCCTCCCAAGTCAAGTGGAGGCCCTCCCCCTTAGGGTTTCCCCTCTCCCATGCGCATGGGCCTTGGGGGGGCTGGTGCCCTTGGCCCATTAAGGTTAGGGCGCCCCCTTACAGCCCATGCTGCTGTATTGGACGTGGTGGAACATTTTCCGGACTTCCGGACCCCTCCGGAATCCTTCGGAACCTCCCGGAAGCTTCTCGGTACAATATTGAAAAAACCGAACTTTTCCCGGAACCTGAACAACAACTTTCCATATATAAATTTTTACCTACGGACCATTTCGGAACTCCTCGTGACGTCCGGGATATCATCCAGGACTCCGAACAACATTCGGTAATCACATACAAGTCTTCCTAATAACCCTAGCGTCATTGAACCTTAAGTGTGTAGACCCTACGGGTTCGGGAACCATGCAGACATGACCGAGACAACTCTTCGGCCAATAACCAATAGAGGGATCTGGATACCCATGTTGGCTCCCACATGTTCCACGATGATCTCATCAGATGAACCATGATGTCGAGGATTCAATCAATCCCGTATTCAATTCCCTTTGTCCAGCGGTATTGTACTTGCCCGAGATTCGATCGTCGGTATCCCGATACCTTGTTCAATCTTTTTACTGGCAAGTCTCTTTACTCGTTCCGTAACACATCATCCCGTGATCAACTCCTTGGTCACGTTGTGCACATTATGATGATGTCCTACCGAGTGGGCCCAGAGATACCTCTCCGTTACACGGAGTGACAAATCCCAGTCTCGATTCGTGCCAACCCAACAGACACTTCCGGAGATACCTGTAGTGAACCTTTATAGCCACCCAGTTACGTTGTGACGTTTGGCACACCCAAAGCACTCCTACGGTATCCGGGAGTTGCACAATCTCATGGTCTAAGGAAATGATACTTGACATTAGAAAAGCTTTAGCATAGGAACTACACGATCATTGTGCTAGGCTTAGGATTGGGTCTTGTCCATTACATCATTCTCCTAATGATGTGATCCCGTTATCAACGACATCCAATGTCCATGGTCAGGAAACCGTAACCATCTATTGATCAACGAGCTAGTCAACTAGAGGCTTACTAGGGACATGGTGTTGTCTATGTATGCACACATGTATCTGAGTTTCCTATCAATACAATTCTAGCATGGATAATAAATGATTATCATGGACAAGGAAATATAATAATAACCAATTTATTATTGCCTCTAGGGCATATTTCCAACATCGGACACTGCCAAATGAGTCCGGGCTACTCCGCAGCAAGACAGCCCACCTCGTTAAGAACTCGAGTAGCAATTCAGCCTCCGTCCAAGTCGCTACCAAGTGGCGGCGTTCGTACCACACGTACATAACTACGCACTCAAAATACCATGGGCATAGACGGAGGCATAACTGGATTGTGAATCATAATACGGCTCGACCTCCCTTGGACACACGTACTTTTTCTTTTCCTTTTTATCCTTTTCAAGTTTCTTTTCCATAGGCCTTCCCTGACGGCCTGATCACAGGTCCTTTAGAAAGGATAGATACACCAAGACGGCAAAAAAGCACTGACGTATAAGGGAATTTTTAGGTGGTCTCTTTCGACGATCACTCTACCTGTTTTCAGGACCCGCACGCAGCTCTCCCTTGGTGGTGGCATATTAAATGGCCATGTTGCTTATTGCACTACTTTTGCAAATATGATTTGACATATTAATCAAACTATAATGGAAATAGTTTGCAGCCCAACTTCTGCGGCATTAGTTTGCTCTTTTGATAATCTTATCAAATCGCACCCGTACACTTTGGTATGCTTTAATCCGCCAGGGGCTTCATTGCGCCCCATAATACGGCAACAAAGTCCGACCACTTTTTACACTATAGTTCGGCACACCGAATTTAGCATTATATGCATTGGCTCGGAATCATGTCTTTGGTCAATAGTTGGGTTGCCCGGCTCCTGTGCTTACTACCTTACGTTCCGCTATATCGTCTAGGGTAGTAAAGGGAGAACTACTACGATTGTGTCCTGGTTTATACGGATGAGCACCTCAGTAGAGAAAGCCGAAAACTGATTGTCATGATGTGGCGTGAGCCGGTCAGCTCTTCGAAGGTTTTAAATCTCTAGCGATTTTTCCACATTATGCAATGAATTGGTTCTTGTCCGATCAGGTGTTTACATCACCCTAGTTCTAATACTAGGGGTTGCGCCTAAATTTTTATTGTCAAACTCCTATGGCTAAGTGAGGGTGATAAAGCCACATAGTTCGATTGCTTGGTTCGTTGCGCTAAACACCTCCTTCACAGACCAAATTCTTGGATAAAGAGTGTTTAGATTCATCCCGAACACCAACGTACTACCAACGTGGTGGCTGAAGCTGACGACTGGCCAACTCTCAGACTTGATAAAATGGCCGCACAGGAGGTAAAACTTTAAATAATAAACATCAAAGAATTATATTACATATCAGCCTTGTTTTCATCATACAGGATGGGATAACATGAATGTATTCATTCAAAAATGATGTCCTTAGCACATTGCTCTGCTACAATGCGAGATCCCTTTAGAAAATCTTCAAAATACCGCTCGGGCATGCGGTGCTCCTTGCCCACGGGCGGTCCTTCGGTTGCGATCTTGACGGCGTCCATCTTCGTCCATTGTATCTTGACACGGGCGAAGGCCATCCACGCACCTTCTATGCAGACCGACCGCCTGATGGCGTCAAGCCGAGGGCAAGCATTGACCAGCCGCTTCATGAGTCTGAAGTAGCTACAGGGTATAGCTTTTGCAGGCCACAACCGGATTATTAAATCCTTCATGGCTAGTTCAGCCACCCTATGCAGCTCGACCAGCTGTTTTAGTTGGTCACATTTGATGTTCTGGCGCATGGTATTGCGGCCAGAACAACTTCTCTGCTGAGCTCCCCTCTTCGGCTCGGAAGAATTCCGCAGCGTCAGAAACACTGCGTGGCAGATCCGCAAACGCCCCTAGAGAACTCCAAATCCGGGTTAGCACGAGATACCTCTTCTTCACATACTTGCTCTACATAATAAAATCCTTACCCGCCGCAATTTTCTTGGCCTCTTGGATTTCCTGGAGGGCGCCCTGGGCTTCGACCCGGGCCTCTTGTGCACTTTGACGGGCCTTGGCAAGTTCAGACTCCTGGTCTGCATTCTTGTGCTCCAAGGACTCGCATTTCTTCATGGCCTCCTGTAGCTCCTGCTGGACCTCACCAACCCCGGCCTCGTGCTTTTCGCAGGCGACCTATTCATTTGCCGCCCTCTTCTGGGCTTCGGCCAGCGCTGCCTTGAGGGTTTCCACCTCGGATGCCACTCCTACAAATTACCATACGATCAACACAAGCAATTCATATCTTGCTATACCTGAATAGATCATTACATACCCTACTTGTCCTCCAGCTGCTTTTTCACTCGGCTGAGCTCCTCCTCGGCCCGCTCCAGACTCTGCCTCAATCCAGAAACTTCGGCAGCATGAGAAGTCGCGGCTAGCAGCGACACCTGCTTATGCACATAGACATATTTGGTTAGTCTCCTGCGAAAAACTATTTGATCCTCTGTTCGGCTCTTCTTTTTGAACACCGGACAGAGTCTCAGGGGCTATTGTCTATACTGTGAATTTCTTTTCACAAATTACATTGCTTACCTCAAAGCCTATTAAAAGGCTTGTGCAGGCTTCGGTCAGTCCGCTCTTCGCAGACTGAATCTTCTCAATCACCACATCCATGAGGGTACGGTGTTCCTCAATGATGGAAGCACTTCGCAGCGCTTCTAGTAGAGTATTCGGTGCCTTTGGTTGGACAGAGGTCACCGGCGGAATGGGCGCACCTACTTCCGATGAAGGAGGCTGCTTGCCGGATTCCGGAGCCGTATAGGTCTCCATGGGGATCTGCTCCCCCATGTGTCTGACGGCCGAGGTCTCGCCCTTTGGCGCTGCCCTGACGACCACCTGCGCCTCTCCTTGGCCTGGGATCCTTCGGGAAAACATGTCGGTGTCATCCATGGCCCTGGGAGAGGAGGCCGCCGGAAGGGACCCACTGTCCATTACCTTCAGGTCCAGTGAGTTCCCCGAAGATGAGGATCGCTCGAGGGCGGAACAAGCCGGACTACAAGTACATGATTCAACATGTTAAAATTATGAAGTAAAGAGGCTGATATATGAATGCGTCGGGGTCTTTGAATACTCACGATTCGGTCAGGAGCTTATCTCGGGGGCGCCGTTCTGGGCTGCTATCGATGTCCCATGCGGAGCTATCCGCGAGGGAGACCTTCCCCTTCTTGGACGCCTCCGCCTCCAGATTTGTGGAGGCCGCCCTCTTCTTTCCCCCCTCGGGGAGGGGGGAGTTGCTTTCTTCTTCCTCTTCCTCCTCCTCATCATCTTCGGCGGCGGAGGAGTGAGTTTCGACGTCTTCGGACACCATGTCCGAAGTACCCTTGGGACGGAGGCCACCTTGGGTCCCCCTGGCCTTCTTCTCCTGTGCCTTGTAGGGCACCCGAACTAGCATCTTCGTCAGAAGTAGGATGGCTGGTTCCTCGGGCAGCGGAGCCGGACACTGAATCCGCTCCGCCTTCTTCGTCCAACCCTAAAAAAACAAATAGGGAACTTCGGACATCCCCCTTGAGTAAGCAAGTAAGGGATACACCTTGAAACATGGAAAACTTACCGAACTGGCGGGATGGGCTAGGTCGTGCCCACGGTCCTTGGTCGTCTTAGGCCACGTCTCGTTGGCCTTGAAGAGCACCTTCCGAATATCCTCGTGCGTAGTTCCGAAGAACCGTTGTAAGGACTTGTGCTCGGCCGTATCGAACTCCCATAGGTGGCAAGCCCGGCTCTGGCATGGAAGGATCCGGCGAACTAGCATCACCTGAATCACATCAATAAGCTTGACGTTCTTGTCCATCATGCTCCTGATGCGCGTCTGAAGTGCTGTCAGCTCATCCGACGAAGACCAATCCAGGCCCTTCTCTTGCCAGGAGGTAAGCCGCATTGGGGCCCCACATTTGAATTCGGGAGCCGCGGCCCAGGTAGAGTCGCGTGGCTCTGTGACATAGAACCACAACTTCTGCCACCCCTTGACGGTCTCCACGAAGGTGCCTTTGGGCCAGGAGACGTTGGACATTTTTCTCACCATGGCGCCTCCGCACTCTGCGTGTTGACTGCCCACCACCTTCGGTTTCACATTGAAGCTCTTCAGCCACAATTCGAAGTGGGGTGGGATGCGGAGGAAAGCCTCACACACGATGATGAATGCCGAGATAGTGAGGAAGGAATTTGGGGATAGATCATGGAAATCCAGCCCATAGTAGAACATGAGCCTACGGACAAAGGGGTGGAGTGGAAATCCCAGCCCGCGGTCGAAGTGGGGGATGAAAACTACCCTCTCATGGGGCTTGGGGGTAGGCATGATCTGTCCCTCGGTCGGAAGCCGATGGGCGACCTCTTTGGCGAAATATCCGGCCTCCCGAAGGTGGGTGATGTCCTTCTCCCTTACGGTGGAGGCCATCCACTTGCCCTGTGCTCCGGACATGGTCGGAGTGCTTTCTTGAAGTAGAAAAGATGAGAACTCGGGCGCTGGAGCTCGAGAGTGGGTAGGCAGAAAGAGAGAAGGCATGGGTGAAAGAGGTGAATCCTTATCTCCTTATAAAGGCAGTGAATATCAAGCGCCTCCCCACTCGCCATAAAACTCGCCTATTCCCCAGGGGCCATGCAGGCGACACGGTTGGATTACCCATACCCGTATTGATGAGAATCCCACAATAAGGGGACATGATCTCTGCTTTGAAAAGACGTGCCAATAAAGCCGCATCTCGAAATATGGAGCGGCAGGCCGAAAAACGGTTCGAAATAATAACCAGGCAGGAACGTGATATCACGTTACAAAAAGTTGTCAGCAGATTGGACTCGTGAGATATTATACTCTCTGCGGTGGTGTGTGGTACTTGTTTTGTAGATCCGGACACGTTCATTGTGTTTGAATACTGTGTTGGAGTATTCGGAGGAGGAATCCGCCTTACAATGCCGAAGACAATCTGTGCGCCGGACGCCTCGTCATTGAAGCCTGGTTCAGGGGCTACTGAGGGAGTCCTGGACTAAGCAGTCCTCGGGCATCCAGCCTGTTGGACATGGGCCGGACTGATGGGCTACAAAGATACAAGACCGAAGACTTTCACCAGTGTCCGGATGGGACACTCCTTGGTGTGGATGGCAAGCTTGGCGTTCGGATATGAAGATTCCTTTCTCTGTAGCCGACTTTGTATAACCCTCGTCCCCTCCGGTGTCTATATAAACCGGCGGTTTTAGTCCGTAGAGGAGAAGATCATCATAATCACATAGGCTAGACTTCTAGGGTTTTAGCCAATACGATCTCGAGGTAGATCAAGTCTGGTAATACTCATATTCATCAAGATCAATCAAGTAGGAAGTAGGGTATTACGTCCATAGAGCAAGCTTTTAAATCTAGGCCGATACGACCGATATATAGGCCGATATATCACTTTTGGGGCTCTACCGATATAAACATAACATATCATTTTGTAGATATCATTTTCAAACATATCATCCGATATGGACCGAAATATCGACCGATATGGCCGATATCTAGCCCGATATGTCCGCCAATATAGAACGATACATAGATGACAACAATTATTTATTAGAATGCAGTGAAATATAATTTTGCATTTACAAATCGATTATATATTATCAAAGTTGCGCACAATGTTTCATACAAATGCATGTATATCACATTGTTTTTAATCATAAAGCAAGGATTTTGTGAATATTTCCTTAATAGTTTCTTAATAAACAAGTCAATAAAGTAGGAATCTAAAAGTGTCATGTTAAAGCATTGACATCATACATTTTGTTTTACTAAAAATAAAGTTTTGAACAAGAATAATGAAATAATAAACTAGACATGTTTTCTCCAATATATCTACATATCGTCCAATATATCACCCGATATCCCACATCCGATATGTCGAAGCCAAACCGATATGAACCCGATATCCGATATTTTGAAGCTTGCCATAGAGAGGGCCCAAACCTGGGTAAACATCGTGTACCCCGTACCATCAACCTTAGATGCACAGTTCGGGACCCCCTACCCGAGATCTACCGATTTTGACACCGACACGGGGCGTTTGGCAGGAGTCATCTAAGAAACTCAGGGCGGCCTAGGTATGGAGATTGGTGGGTAAGCTGCACGGGCAAACTGGCAGATGTTGACAATGGAGGCCTTGCGGCGATGGCGGCGGCGGTGGGGACCTTGCTAGGGTTTCGAGCAAGGGAGGGTGTGTGTGTGTGCGCGCACGCCCGAGAAGGTTTTGGTGTGTGTGTGTGTGTGTGTGGAGGGGGGTGTTTGAGGAAATGACGCGGGTACTGAAAATTTTACTATGCGGGAGTCAAACGCGGGATTGAAATGCCGAGATATTGAAAATTTTGATGATAGTGCATCGCACACGGTCCGGAGATAACAACCGTGTATTATGAAATAGAAAAACCCTCGAGGCGGGCAGATATTTTCTAGGGATGCAGGCGGGATTGGGAACAAGAAACATCGCACATGGTCGGGAGATAACAACCGCGTGTTATGAAACAGAAAAACCCTCGAGGCGGGCAGATATTTTTGAGAGGGGGAGCCTCGTGGAGCCCAATGTACTGTGCGGATGTGTGCATGACAGGTGCACCGGCGTGGCACACAGTTAGTTTGAGTGAACAGTGTCTCTTGCGTCATCCGACTTATCTAATGTTCATAAATTTGGCGAAAAAATGACGCGGGAAAGGGTCAGAACACGAACACACTTGCATGTGGACCAAATTTATGTATCAAAAGGGTGGTTTGATTTTCAAATACCAAATGCAACTTCGATGTGGCACCTCTCTCGCAAAGCGCATTGTATTGCTTGCCCCCACCCCCCTCGTGTCGGCACGAAGGGAATCCTAAGCTACGAATGCATGCCCCCTCCCCCCAACCGAGGTTCACCCTAGCAAAGTGCGAAGTAGCTAGCAGCCCCCCTCCTCCCTCGTGT
>NC_041392.1:432069300-432071846 GCF_002162155.2 Triticum dicoccoides | reverse complement strand
CCCCCCAACCGAGGCTCCCCTAGCAAATTGCGAAGTAGCTAGCATCCTCCACCCCCCTCGTGTCACCACTAAGGGAATCCTATGATATGAATGCATGCCCCCCAACCGAGGTTCACCTAGCGAAGTGCGAAGTAGCACCCCCCACACACACTTTCAGTCGGCGGGCCAGAGAGGCATATATCTCACCAACATGGATCGTAAAACGGACCAAGAATAATCCACCTTGGTCGTACAACCTCTCTCTTGTTATTGGTCAAAGTGATGGCCGTCCATGCGACCCCGGAGATGGGCTAGCTCGCCAATAATCACACAAGTAGCTATTCCCCAAAGACAACCACTGCATGCGTGTGGCCCAAACATATGTATGTAGAGGTGTGTTTTTGAGTAACAATGGAACAACTTTGATGTGGCATCGTGATTTCGAACTAGAAATCCCCAGACTGAGTGAGGGTTAGGTTGACGATGCATATGTATGTTACACCACACTTCAAGCCAACGACATGGATTCATGCATGCATGCATGCGTGCATAGTATATGTGCTCAAACTTAATTATGTATGAATCTCACCATGACCTATACTACGATGACACGAACCAAATGAAGAATCCACCATGGTAACCTGTCTTGTTGTTGGTCAGGTGATCATGGATGCCCACACGGGCCCACGAATGTATAGGCTTGTCGCCGATAACCACGCGAGGGAGTGTACGGTTCAAAGGCAACCACTACATGCATATGTATGGAGGTGATGCGTGCATGCATGTTCGAATACACAACATTGATGTGTCACATGTGTCAAAAATCATACACTATCTCCCCACACAGAGCAAGGTCGGTTCATGATGTGTCGTTGTACTAGCCTCTTAGACTCGATGGGAGGGATTCATGCGTACACATGCATGCGTGTGTGCTGAAGCTGTATCATGCATGTCATCACAGAGCAAAAATAATAATCCCCTCCTAAGTAAAATTAACCTCTCTTGTTGTCAAGCAAAAAGTAGTGACAGACCAAGCGGGCCCACAAATGGAAAGCATCGATATCACTGATAACCACTTAAGTGGGTGTGAGAGGACAACCACCACCGCTTTGCATGTGGGCCAAACATATATATGTTGAATACCCAAAATGCACAACTTTGATGTGCCACATGCCTCAAAAACTGTAAACCATGCACCCACATAGAGCGAGGTTCATATCAAGCGTACTACATATGATGGTCCCCTCCCCCCTCTTCACCGCATACTATATGCTCCTGCCGTAATATATGTAACCCAAAAGAATCCTCATCGATGGTGAAATTAATTAACCTCTCCCTATGTAGGTCAAAGTGATGGGCCACATGCATCGACGATGGCCTCGTGGGCCCATAGATGGAAGCTTCACGCGTGAGTGTCCTAGCTAGGATACGCATGTGGCCCAAAAAGGTGTTGTGTGATGTGTGAATAACCAATTTCATAATTTTGATGTGGCACGTGCCTCAGAAACCAAAAAGTCACGACACTGAGTGAGGTGTACTTATTCATGGACGCGTACGTATAGTATATATGCTAGTACCCTCCCACCTCTTCGACGCATACTATATACCACCATAACACAAACAAAAAAGATTCCACCTTGCTGTTCAAATTAACCTCACTGCCGGCTGTTCGTCAAAGTGATGGATGACGACCTCACGGGCCCACAGAAAGCGTCCCACGTGAGTATAGAATGTCGTGTAGGACAACTATCGACTGCATGTGGCCAAAACATTTATGTATGACAGGGTTGTGTAATGTTTTAAATAATGAGTTCATGACTCTGATGTGGCACTGGCCTACCTAACAAAACAGCCAACCCACATGGTGGCTCACAACTCGTAGTGTACTGCGAGCCACCCGCCACCCCCAGACGCACACACCCACACACAGCCACACACACACCGCGAATCTACTGCAACTACAATGCATGTTAAATTAATTATCCCACGGTGAACAAACATGTTACCAAATGAGGGACGTTTTAATTTCAAAAAAATCACAGAGATCATTAAGACGTTTTAGTACATTGACTGATTGATTTTCTACGGGTATAATGTGCAAAAATCAAATTTGAGCTACATGCACACGTGACAATGGATTGCAAAAACACATGTGTCTCACTGGCTGCATGTTTACTCCCCGTGCAACAAATTTCAAACATTGAGAATCTTGATTTTTAAATTCTAGTACATCCAAAACTTATTTGAAGTTCATGAAACTTATCGTGTTGTCATATGGACACCAATACAAAGTGGCATTGTACTTTTTGGTCAAATTTGAGACCAGTTTTGATGTAATCTTTATCTCATTACAGACGGGAGATTATTAATAATTGGGAACCAATATCCCGAATGGATTATTTATTCGAACCTTGAGTGTTAGACCAACAATGGATACGTGCCATGCTTCGGTTAAGCAATAAAGCGGCAACATTAATCATCTAAATAGAAAACCAATATACATGCCGTCGCGCGACCCGTGTGGCGTGCGATCAGGCGTGAGTTGACGAGATGTGTCCTCCATGCAG
>NC_041392.1:432067734-432068959 GCF_002162155.2 Triticum dicoccoides | reverse complement strand
GAGGCGTGTGAGTAGCCGTGTGAAACTTTGGTAGGCATGCTAGCAGTCCGGTGTGCAGGCTCATCGGGAGGCGAGCCATCAGTTTAACCGCCGCTCGCCTCTCTCCCACTAATCCCACTACTCCATATTAATGGTGCACCCGAGCGGCCGCACCCCCATCCTCACGAACTTGGCGCGCCAAATGTCGGATCACGGGTTCCGGCAAAACCCTCAAGGTTCGAACACTGGGGTGCGCGTGAAGATCTTCTCCCTATCGATCCACGTCCTAGGTTAGCTAAGATCTCACGAACTAACTCGACGAACTCGCAACACAAGGAACACAAGGTTTGTACTGGTTCGGGCCACCGTTGTGGTGTAATACCCTACTCCACTGTGGTGGTGGTGGATTGCCTCTCGGGCTGAGGATGAACAGTACAAGGGGAAGAACAGCCTCATGAGGAGAGGTGTTCTTGTGCTTGGTGGATGTGTGGTTGAGGATCAGAATCAGATCTGGATCCCTCTCAGATGCTCTGATTCTAGTCTAAGATGAGGTCGATCTCTCCCCCTAGCTACGGTGGTGGCTAGTCCTATTTATAGAGGCATTGGTCCTCTTCCCAAATATTGAGCGGGAACGGATCCCACAATGGCCAATTTGAAAGGGGACAACTAGTACAAGCTATCCTGACAAAAGCAGTCTTCGCCTGGCAAAGGCTCTGGTGGTGACGCCATCTTGGGCTCCACGGTGACCTCCGTCCTGCCGTCCCGCTGGTCTTGGTCTTGTTGCACCAATATGCAAACCTTTGCTTGACGCCTCGGTACTCCACGCTTGCGCTTGCTCCCTTAGAACCAAAGAGGAAACAAGGACACTATGCGCGCTGGCGCCCGTCTGGCCTTGGTCGTCATGGCTCACGTCACTCAAACCTCATGAGGTTTGCCTCACCTTGAACTCTCCGCCCCTTGCAAGCCAGCTTGGTGAGGCCGCTCCTGAGGAGGTCTTGTGTCGTCTGCCTCGCGAGGCTTGGCCCCTCGCGAGGGTCTTGATTGCTTGCTGGTGAATATGGGCCGTACGGGCCCGCTCGCAGAGCCACGTCATGGGCCGCAGGCAGGCAAGTCTAGGGACCCCCGTTCCCCGAACACCGACAATAGCCCCGGGTCCCAAGGCGCGCTCGGGCTTGGCTTCGAGTCGAAGCCAAGGGTCAAGGGCGAAGCGCCGCGGGCCCCAATAGCCTGCGGCCTGGGTCGATGT
>NC_041392.1:432032484-432067097 GCF_002162155.2 Triticum dicoccoides | reverse complement strand
GGGAGACGGCGGCATGGCCTGCATCTCGAGCTCGCGTCGATCGGGCGGTCACCGAGGTCCCGTTCTTCATTGATGCCCTCTGGGCTGGCTTGGTTCCTCCCTTTTCCGCCTTCTTCAACGCAGTGCTTGCCCATTATTAGATCCATATGCTGCACCTTGATCCCCAATCCGTGACCCTTCTTGCCGTCTTCGCCTTTGTGTGCGAGGCCATGGTAGGCATTGCTCCTTCCGTGGCTCTTCTCCGCCACTTCTTCTTGTTGCACCTGATTCATCCTCGGCAGAGCTCCGAATGCCTGAGCTTTCAAGCCGTGGCGGTGACAGCTGGCGATGGGATTGACTCCGAACTTCCACCATCCACAAGCGAGTTTTGGACACGGTGGGTGTTCGTCGATGCCGAAGTGCTCAGCCCCCTGCTCTCCTCTCCGTGAGGGCCCGCCATTCCTAACTCCGGTTGGTGCCACCGAAGGTTCGCCAATCCGTGCCTTGTCTCCGTCTGGCTCAGGTTGAGGTGGCTCAAAGACCTTGGCGTGACTGCGCCCATGGTGGTGAAGGAGTTCATCCGGCACCGAATCGCTCTGCTCCAATGCCACTCCCGGCCAATGTGGGCCTTGTTCAGTAGCCAGGACCACATGAGACTTTAGGAGTCTGGGCCCCCCCTTGAGGCGCGGCGAATAGTGCTTGAGGTCCTGATAGGCGTCCCATTTCCAGACGACTTGCCGAGGAGTTGCCCTTTGCACCGTTTCTCAAACAAGATGACATTCATGGAGCGGATGCCCTTCATTGACGAGTGGGGGCTGTGGCCAGTCGGCCTTGTGGGGCCCTGTGAGAACCCCATCGTCGTGGTCCCTCTCCTTGACGCTGGCGTCGAGCTCGCCCCAAGTGTGGATGCAGGGGGGCAAGCATTGCTGGGGGCCGATAGTGAAGGCGCCGAGATGCTGATGCCGCCTAGGGCTCCCGAGGCGTCGACCTCGGGGGCTTGTGACTCTTGTCCTGGGGCAGCGGTTGAAGGGGCGATGTAGCCCGCATCTCATGAGGCCGGGGCTTCTGAGGCCTCGGCGAGTCACTGCAAGGCAGAGCCGGATAGCTCCCCTCAGCTTGGTGCTGCTGAGGCTGCCCCTTCGAGCACTTCTCCAGCTGCGCCTCGCATCGGCCGCCATGTCCAGCGCTTCAGCTGGCTTTGCTGGACTTTGAAGAACTCCGCAAGAGGAAGGGGTCCCCGAGCTGCAGCAGCGGCACCTTTGGGCCGTTAAAACAGAGGAAGTACATCACTGTTGATGAGTAAGTACCTCAACTTGGTCATCTTCTGCGTGTTGCTTTCCTTCCTGACGATTGTCTCCTCAGGACCCCTTCTGCCAAGGCCGCGAAATCTCCTGAGAAGCAGCTTCCTCTCGCCCCGCTTCCCCCACCAAACTTGAGCGCCGCAGGCTCGTGCGCTGCCCACGGCGTGGAGCCAACCGTGGGAGTCGGCCCATCGTCAAGGTATCTTGAGTTCGCGCCTTTGTCGGCCCTTCTTCGTGGCCTTGCTTGGAGCACAGCAAGCGTACCAAGGGCTCCTTCCCTGGTCGTGGATGGCGACTGGTTGGCCTCGATCCTGGGGTCTTCTTCGAGCGGTTGGCCTTCACTCGCTCGGGCCCCTTGTGAGGCCCGGCCAGCAAATGGGCGGGCACCAGCCCCCAGCCCCCTGCTGGAAGGAAGCGAGTCGCTTCGGGCACCATCTGCTGTCCCCGTGGAGGGGGACGGAGTTAGCAGCATGCTCGAGTCGGCGCGAGAAGGGAGCATTGTCCGCCGCGAGCTCTTTCAGGGGGCAATGGGCGCGATGAACTGGCTTGGTGAAGAACTCGAGGATGTGGACGCACGCCTCATGGTCAAGGGCCTTCGGCTGGTGGAGGATCGGCGTAAGCTGAAGGTGGCCATCAACCTCGGGCGCCACCAGCGCAAGCTTGATAATGCGAAGGCTGAGGCATCCCTCGCGACCTCGCGCGAAGACTGCTCCCGAGCCTTGGAAGAAGCTCGGGAAGCTGACCGCCACCGCGAGGCCGCGGAGGAATGCTCATGGGAGCTCCAAGCCCGGAACACCTCCATGGAGCAGTAGGTGGAGGCGCGTAAATCCATCCTGGCGTCAATGAGAGGGACGCCCGTCGAAGAGGAAGAGGTCCGGAGGCGTGAGGAAGCGCTGGCGCTGGAAGCCGTGGAGCGCAGCCTTGAACTTGAGCGGCTGGAAACGAGGGAGCGTCAAGTCGCCCAAGCGGAGGATGCCGTTGGCGCACGCGAGGCCAGGACCCAGGAGGAGGTTGATCACCGGGTGGCTGAGGCTCATGCGGGTCTTGAAGATAAGTTCGGCCTGGAGTTGAAGCTCGCAGAGGTTGAGGCTGTAGGTAGGACCACTGCCCTCAAGTCCAGGTTGGTCGAGGTAGAGCGGCGCGAGGAGGCCGCCGCAGCCACCCTGTCCTCGGTGCAGCTGAGCTAGCCTCCGCCCGCACCGAGCTGCTCCCTCTTCGGCAGCGGGTCTCCGACACCGTGTCCATTGCGCAGCAGAACAGGCAAGAAGTGCTTCAGCGGCGGATGTTGGAGCGCGTGCACGCTCCCATGCTCTAGGACCTCAGGAACTGGGCCAACACCGCCCTTGGCCATATCTGTGATGAGAATGCTCCTCATCCCCACGCTAACGACTATGCCAGCCACCTCCGCTTCTTCGTCGACGTGGTGACGCGCCTGCAGAACCGTTCTGAGAGGGCTCGCCATCTTGTTGAAGAGAGGAGTCACAGCCTGCTCGGGTGCGTGTTCTCCCACGTCTTCAGCCATCTCCAGAACGCCGATCCCAACTTCGATTTTGACGCCACCATTGCTCTCGTACCTGAAGCCATCCGGGGTGACCTGGCACGATGGGTTGAAGACAACGTGGAAGCGCTGGTCAGGGCCTTCACTTCTGACGACGACGGGGTGGTAGTCACGGCGGACGAAGGCGACGTGGTTTATGATGGCGATGGCGGCGCCGAGGGAGGTGATGGTGATGCCAACGATGATGGCAGCGATGCCAGTGACGCATCCGAGGGTGATATTGGGGACGCGGCGAGCGATCTGTCCGACTGATTCCGTGCTTCTCACCTGTTTGCCCTGCACGTAGAAGCTCGGGCGCGGCCCCAGAGGTTGTAAGAGCATTTTGGGAGGGGGAGCCCCTCATGTAAATATACTACTGCCTCTATCCCTCTAGGTTGAATTGAATTTGTGTCTTCACGAACTCACGTATGCTGGGGCAAGGTTGCTGTTGCGGTTTACCTTAGCCTAGACGAGCCCAAAACTCTCTCAAGAGATTGTGAGCTTCTGGAAGCTCTCGAGGAATTCGCTGACACGCCCGAGGGGGAAGTGTGATAAGAGAGCGCCAGCCACGGTGCGACACGTGCATGGCACGGTTGCGCCCAGCCCCGCTAGCGAGGGGCCCGCGAGGGGGGAGCAACAGGCGTGAACTCCGAAATAAGGCAAGAACCATTCTGCGAGAAATAGCCCGAACAGAAAAAGGCATCCGCCCGCGCGCATCAAACGAAAACTCAACTTCAACTTAAATCCAAATCCAGAAGGCAGAGTTACAGAAAAGAGATCCAAAGCAAATTGCCGCGTCCGGCACCTAGTCTAGTCTTCGACGTCTTCTCACCAGCGCGGAGCTAAGTACTGCCACTAGGCGTGGGAGGGAGCCCCCGAGGCCCGAGGGTGGCACTCCTGAGACTCTGGGACGTGTACAGCCACACTCGTTATTACGTGAGAGTTCCACGGGCGGCGATCTTCATAGGCGTGAGCCTTACTTCATATCGCCTGACGAGGGCCCCGCCTTGCGCCACCCCCTACCACCGCTGGGACGACCGGAAACCAGGACGGCCCAAGGAGGGCAAAATGGATGCTAGTGGCGCCCTCGGCGACCACGGGTCCTCTTCCGGGGGAAGGGTCGCCGTCGCCACCCCGGTAGAGGGCCTACCTCCGGGCATTGCCTTGCTCCGCGCGATGCGGGGAGGGGCTTGCTCCTGGCCCCTCCCATGCAGCCCCCAGCGAGCCTCTTCTAGCGAGACGGATACCACCGCGCCGGAACCGTCGCCTGGCGTTGCGACCTGGTTCACTTGCGATTCATGGTTAGCATAAGCATGCCCCTGGGAGATTAGTGGTACCCTATAGCTGTTGTCGACGGCGCGGTTGGCGGGGCTCTCTGGCGGCTCTTGGAAGGCCTCAGCTCCTAGCGCCTCCTCTTCCCAGCCCGGCTCGAGGAACGAGCCGGGGTCATCTTCTGGCCCGTACTCCTAGTTCATCATGCGGGGCACGTAGGCCTCTGAGGCCCTTGCTCTGAAGGCTTCGTCATAGTGCCCCACGCTCCATGTCACCCGACTCATGACGCCGTCATGAGGATGGTGGGGTAGCGCCTCACCGGGGCCGTGTGGAGTGACGCTCGTGCCCGCACCCATCTGAGGTGGTGCGGGTGCGAGGGGGCGCCCTGCGCCGTGGATCGTGCCGGTGTCGACGAAGCCCCCGGGCGCACTTGGGGGTACGCGGGTGCGGCGAGGCCCGCCGTGGGATCCTGCCGCTGCCTGGGGCATGAGCTGGTAGCAGAAGGGCAGTGCTCCCGCGGCTGCCGCGTCTAGTAGCTCGGCGATGCGTTCCAGCAGTGCATCTCGGCCGCTCTCCATCAGTCGGCACCGAAACAACTCCCGTGCCATTGTGAGCGCGGCCCGCATGCTTGCCTGCTCCCTCCTGGTGTGCAGTTCCGTCGCCGCGGCATGGCTTGCGGCCCTTGTAGCAACTCGCGTCTGTCGGGGAGTAAGAGCAGAGGGTGAGTTAATGCGCCGCCCATGCCCCGCGGTGTTTGGCGGTGCGCGTGCCGCCTGAGGCGCGGGGTTGTGGTCTTCCTGGGCTGGTAGCGCCGTCCAAGCCGGCCAGGCTGCCCAGCGGTCGGCGTTGGTCCTCGAGTTGCCTGACATCCGAGCCGCGTGGCGCCAAAAGATCAACGAGCGGATCGGCTGGTGGGAGGAGAGCTCCGGCGCACCCCTACTTGGCGTGCCAAATGTCGGATCACGAGTTCCGGCAAAACCCTCAAGGTTCGAACACTGGGGTGCGCGTGAAGATCTTTCCCCTACCGATCCACGTCCTAGGTTAGCTAAGATCTCACGGACTAGCTCGATGAACTCGCAACACAAGGGATACAAGGTTTATACTGGTTGGAGCCACCGTTGTGCTGTAATACCCTACTCCAGTGTGGTGGTGGATTGCCTCTTGGGCTGAGGATGAACAGTACAAGGGGAAGAACAGCCTCCTGAGGAGAGGTGTTCTTGTGCTTGGTGGATGTGTGGTTGAGGATCGACATCAGATCTGGATCCCTCTCGGATGCTCTAGTTCTAGTCTAAGATGAGGTCGATCTCTTCCCCTAGCTACGGTGGTGGCTAGTCCCATTTATAGAGGCCCTGGTCCTCTTCCCAAATATTGAGCGGGAAGGGATCCCACAACGGCCAATTTGAAAGGGGACAGTAGTACAAGCTATGCTGACAAAAGCAGTCTTCGCCTGCCAAAGGCTCTGGTGGTGACGCCGTCTTGGGCTCCACGGTGACCTCCATCCTGCCGTCCCGCTAGTCTTAGTCTCGTTGCACCAATATGGAAACCTTTGCTTGACGCCTCGATACTCTGCGCCTGCGCTTGCTCCCTTAGCACCAAAGAGGAAACAAGGACACTGTCCGCGCTGGCGCCTGCCTGCCTTGGTCGTCATGGCTCACGTCACTCGAACCTCATGAGGTTTGCCTCACCTTGAACTCTCCGCCCCTCGCAAGCCAGCTTGGTGAGGCCGCTCCCGAGGAGGTCTTGTGTTGTCTGCCTCGTGAGGCCTGGCCCCTCGCGAGGGTCTTGATTGCTTGCTGGTGACGATGGGTGATACGGGCCCGCTCGTAGAGCCATGCCATGGGCCGCAGGAAGGCAAGTCTGGGGACCCCCGTTCCCAGCACACCGACACACACACACAATCCTCTCTCTCCGCTTGCATCCTCAAAGCCGTCAGTGTATGAGGATGCCGCCGAAGCGCCTCATCGGAGGGAGTGGCGACGCTGGGGCTGCTAAAGCACCGGAGCACGGCGTGGAGATGGAGACAGAGGTTGCCGTCACCGCCGATGAGTTATCGCTGCACCCTGACATCGTCGATGGTGTCGAGCTTCCACAGCCGGAGGCGGAGTTCCACACCGACTCCAACGATCACTCCGGCGATGACTCCGACGACAACTCCGGCGATGACTCCGACGACCACTCCGACGACGGCGGACAGCTGGTTAGTCATCTATACCCATTTATGTGTCAAATAGATCATAGGGTTTCTCTGGTTACTCCTGCCTGCCCACTTTTGGAATAGAAATCCTATGGTTATGTTCTCCCAATCCATGAAATCTGAGTAAGTCTCGTTAGATCCGTGTATTGTATTGATTGTTTGAATGGTGCAGGTGATAAGTGATTAGTTGTTTCATCTGTGGAAATGATTTCTACTAGTAATCCGACTAGGGTTAGTGTTCGTGCTAATAATTCCTAGCCAGGGATTGACAATTGATTTTCAATGACCTGCATATGTTTGTGCCATTATTTTCTTCAAGACTGGTCTGTACATAGACGACCGCACTTAAAAATCGAACCATAATCTCTGGATATGTATAAATAAATAGCCATAAATTCCAGATACTACTTCACGACATGTTATCATTGATTTGATGCCAAAAGTGTTTTACTATTTGTATAGGTGTTGTCTGACGATGTGGACAACGAGGATGAAGATGTCCAGAGGAGGTACAACAGGAAAATCCTGAGGGAGCTTTATGCGGGAATTCATAACAGGCGTATTAGGACCTGGAATGGCGGCTATGGATGCCCATTTTGCAACCAGAAGCTTCATGATGCGTATCTAAGTGTTCTGGCGCATGCAAGAGGACGGGCCGTTGGCTCCTTCAAGCAGAAGTATTCTCGCAGGGTAGCGCACGACGCGTACGCCGAGTACCTGGAGAAGCTTCAGGACCATGCCGGCCTGTGAGATGAGATGTGGGATGGATGGAACTATATATGTATGCTTGAGTATGCTTAATACTGTTGAACTATGTACTACTTATGGTTGAACTATGCTTATCTACGTGTACACTTATTATCTATGTCTAAGTATGTTAAATATTTTGCCAAATTTTGGTAAAAATTACAACGGGGGACCAATAAACAAGGACGGAGGTAGTACATCAATCACACATGGTTCCCAAAATTGGAACCATGTGCAATGACTTTTATTTTGCATGTTGCGTCAATTACACATGGTTCACTCTAGCAAACCGTCGCCCCAAAAATTCATTGTGGGATAGAAAACCCTCACCACCCAATTCAAAAAAGAAAAAAGAAAACCCTCACCATCCCCACATCACAAAAACCCTCACCCCGCCCGCCACCCCCTCGGCCCCTCTGATACGTTCCCCATTCACACCTGCACAAGATCCTCCGCGTCTATGCCATGGCTCGCCTATCGTGGTCGTAAACACTTAGTCGATGCCTGCCGCCACCGCCAGGCTGCCGGCAAAGCCCACCGCATTTCGCCACTTCCGCTTGCCGCCGCCTATCGCCATCGACTTTCTCGACGCTGCTCGCGGTCGGCCCAGCTCCGCTCGGTTGGGGAATCTACCGTACTGAGGGTTCTTTCTCATGGACGACAAGGTAACTAGTTTAACGAGATATTATCTCATCTCTTATCCCAGTTCATCTGCCTCCTTTAATCACCTGGCGGAAATTGCCGTGAATTCATTTTTATTCAAGCTAATTTGAGGGTTTTCTTTCATTCATAGAATGTACAGTGCGCCGACACTTTAGGACTTGGCGACCGCCGCCAGAGATTCCATCTCATCGTACCAGATAACTTGAGGACGCACGCGGTATGTTCAATCTCACCCTAAATCGGTTGGCATGGCCTACTTTCCTTAACATAATCTAAATATTGCTACATTTGGATAAAAGGTGCCACATGCACCATATACGTCAAAGGGGACTTTCTCCCTCTTCTTTCTATATTAGGCAAATTAATGATGTATTGTTCTTTCGATTACTCTCATATTTCCATGACATCATGTTTACCCTATCCGTTTAATTATAGACTTTTGTCCTTTAATTTCAACTACTGTATAGTTCTTTCAATTTGGGCCCATATTTGCATGTTACCATATTTTCTTTAACAATCCTGCCATTTTCCGCAGGACATCCCTCTCTATGCAACAGATTATGTAGTGCACAATTTTTCCCTTTACATACATCAAGGATCCACGAATGTCATACTGCACACAAACCATGGATTTACATTCGTTGCTACTGTAAGACTTGATGAACGTGGTGACTCCTATTTTGGCACTGGCTTTTGGAATGAAATTGCAATGTTTTATGTACTGAAAGCTGGCACTAAAATTGCATTGCACATAGAAGGGCCTGGTCATGAGATATATGCTAACTTCCCCAGCAAAATCATCCGTGTAGACTTTGTTCGAAGTAAGTTTTCTTTTCAATTATCTGCATATGTTGACTTACCCAGCAATGTCAAATGAATTGTGTAGTATTTAAGCAACCAATTGTTATTCTCTTTTCTTACTATATTCCTACCTAATAACTTCTAGTTACCAATACACTTTTCTATTGCCCTGTTTTAACTAAATATTCCCTATACTCCCATTTCTATCAGAAAGTGCCGCTGACAAGGAGACTCCAGAGGTGGAGAACGGGGCTGCCAACAAGCAGAGGTGGGGCAAGCTAGAACCGCAAGCGACTCCAGCAGGCTTAGACTTAATCAACAGCCTCCCTAATGATATGTTGAGAGTCATCATCTCCCTGCTCCCAATCAAATATGGGGCGCGGACAACCCTCCTTTCCCGGCGGTGGCGCCCCCTATGGAACTCCAACCCTCTCAACCTCATCGACACCCACGAGCTCTGCCATGGCTATCGCAAAAGCTTGGATGCGTTCTCCAAGATCCTTGGCAGCCACCTTGGCCCAACCAAAGGCCTTAGAATGGGCAAGTTCTGTTCCAACGGCAAGGACCGAGCCAAACTTGACGACTGGTTCCGATCCCCCGCCCTAGATCAGCTCGAGGAGCTCACTTTTGATGATGGTCATATGCGGTCGCTGCCAACATCCGCACTCCGCCTCACGCCCACGCTGCACGTCGCCAAGTTCAGGAACTGCCATTTCCCGCCCTCAATGACGCGTCCGCTCTTATTCTACCACGACTAAAGCACCTCGAGCTCATCGCCATCTGCCTCTTAAAGGGTGACATGGAGCGCCTGCTCCGTGGCTGTACTGCACTCGAGTTCCTTCGTCTTCAGGCAATCAATGGGTTGAGTACCTTCCACATCACCTCCATGACTCTCTGGACTATTTATGAGTGTTGCTGGTGCGACAGGAAGACATCACAAAAGGTGGACCACGGTATGGTCATCCAGGACACACCTGCACTTGAGAGATTACTTGTAGTTGATCAAGAAGGTCCAATAAGAATCAATGTCATTTCTGCACCGAAATTGACAGTGGTGGGCTACTTGTCTGACAAATACTCCGAACTTGTTATTGGATCCACACCCGTTTAGGTACAACAACCGCCTTCTACCTCTCCTTCTACAAATTAACATTATTTCTAATTTTGAAGATGTTTGTTCATCTGTCATTCAGAAAATGATTCCGACAAGCTTGACCCCGAAACTGCGCATAGTGAACGTCTTGGCACTAGAATCTATCGGGCCCGACCTGGAGCAAGTTGTTAGTTTCCTGAGAAGCTTTCCGTGCCTGGAGAAGCTATGTATCGAGGTGATGTTCCTTTCCTGTTAAATGTAAACCATAAGGGAGTTCAATTTGTGACACCTTTTTCCAAGTTTACAATGACAATGTACTACAATTTCTGAAGGTTCTTTTGGAGGATTTCAGTACATACATGCCCCCCCCCCATATTGGTTGCTTGATCCATATGGTTACAATCAATAAGGATTTCTCCTTTGGATTCATTTGTACTACTTTTCTTAGGGAACTTCTCATCCACTCCAACCTCTTGTGAAGAAGGCTACATTTTTCTAGAATGTAATCAAATGCCCATGGTAATCATGTCGATCGAAGATGGCATGTTAGTGCATTTTACAAATCGTGCAAACCAAATAGCTAGGCCTGTAGTAATGTTCAAAACTGCATGTAGGCACTAACACGTTTTCTTCTTTTGCAGATAAGATTAGGCCCAGTGGTGGATAATGTGATACAATATAACAATCACGTCGAATGCCTAGATCTGCATCTCTCAGAAATTACTTCGAACTCCTATCGAGGGACCTTACCGGAGATGATATTCGCCAGGTTCTTTGTTCTCAGAGCAAGGGTGATGAAGGAAATGAGGTTTGCCCTACATTTATTTCGCAAAAATGAATGGTTTGTTTATCAGAGCCGGCGCCTGCGGCAGAATGGAGTAGGCTCCAAAAATGCTGAATTTCATTTTGGAACTTCAAATGATAGAGTAATTAGAAGTCATTGGGTCAACCCCATACATGACTTCTCAGTGGCTGACCCCTTTGCAAAAATTGTGAGGTTTCAAAGCCAGACTTAGAAGCGGTGATATTAGTTTGAACCTCTCTGATATCCATGTTCAGCGCATCAGCGCGAGCGTTTGTAGTTGATGAGCTGAATTTCATTTCTAAAATCAGTTTGAACCTTGTAATCTTCGAATTTGAGCCATATAACTCTGGAATTTGAACCTTGTAACATTTCGAGCTTTTGTGGTACAATCGTTGAAATGGCATCATATGAGACTCGTATATTGCTAGCACTATTTTGACCCTAATATGCAATGGTCTTAGACTTTATTAACCATTCTCAAATCAGTTTACCTTCTCGATCTCACAGCACACGATCTGTATAGCTAACTCGACTACGATCTTCGACATTATTGCACATAGTTGGTTTCTTCCACCGTGTGCACTGTAGAGCGCGGAATTAATTAACGCACTCGAGTGTCCATCATCACCCTTCTGTGTAACTTTGACCTCATCACCCAAGGCTAAACTTATGACCGATGTCATTCAACACACTTTGTTTTTACAAAGCTTTTTGCCAATAAACGCCCACAATTTGTCCCTCTTCTAGCCGACACGTGGCCAAACTAGCCGGGCGCGAAGCTTGCACGGTAAACAACGCGGTAGCGCGGGAACAGGCTCACCGACGATACATATGGTGCCTCTTCGAGCCCACGACTGGGTTGCGGTGTTGTCAAGCATGCACTGGATTCTGGAATCCTCCGCTATGAACGTCATGACAAGACGTGACGATTATAGGCTGGCCAGCCCCCATTTGTTACAACAGTCATTTAACCTACGCTTGTGTCTATTCAACCTTTCGATCGCGCCCCACCATTGCAAGAAGCACACCCACCACAAGGAATTCTTAGAGGGTATCCTGTGTGGCTCCAATGGCGCTCTGAGCGGCTGTCGACAACGACCAGAAGTTTACCATGCGTGCCGTGGTGGACACCAATAGAAGGTTCATGGACCTCTCGGTGGTTTACACCAATGACTCAATCTGGGTGGAGCACTCCATCCATATCATGGAGCTGTTGCTTGCCGAGGAGAAGTACAAGGTGGTCGGGTTCGACCTCGAGTACGCCCGCGCTCGTGCCGGGTCTCGTCCCAAGGTCGCCGTCTCCCAGATGTGCGTGCGCCACCACGTCCTCATCTACCACTACTGCCTGGCCACAAGGCCTTGCGAGCATTTCGCCAGGTTTGTCAACAGCCCCCACTACATGTTCGCTACGGTGGACATCACCTACGATGTAAAGGCGCTCGAGAATTCAGGCATCACCTACCAGAATCTTGTCAACATCCTGGGCCAATACAAGATCAGGGGCAGCAAGAAGCGTGAGAAGGACTCACTGGTTCACCTCGCCGAGGCCATCATCGACCCCTACTACAGAGACATGAAGGATTCATGCAACAAGGACAAGTGTGCCTGGCACTCGGCCTGGATGGAGAAACTCGACAAAGCTCATGTCGTGTACGCGGCCAAGGAGGCGTACATGAGCTACGACATGTACAGGCGGATCGTTGACATGAGGAAGTCCCTCCTTCCCCAAAACGGCTAGGGATCCAGCCGGAAGTAGAGCAATGGCAAGCGTCGTCGCAACAATAAGTAGATGATTAGATCCTCGTTTCTCCTACTTTAGTATGCATGTAATTGCTTTCTTTGGTGTGTGGAAATGTTATGTGTGTAGTCACTTGTGTAATTGTATGCTTAATTTGGTTATGCAATGTTGTCCTTTTAAGTATATATGTTGATGCTCTGTAGACATAGCGTAGATGTCGTGCAGACAAAGAAAATCACATCGCACACAGACTAAACAATGGAACCCGTCGGTGATGTTTTCAAGAATCACTCACAATTTTATACCAGCAATTGTTTGCTCACAACACACATGACTTGTTAGCAATAATTTTCTATGTTGTTATCAATCTTCGCACACGTTTCCGATTACAGACCTATTTGCCTCGTATCACACACATCTTGTTCATTTGAACCGTTTCTATTCTCATGTCTCAATGCAAACAGTTCATCCTAGTGAACTGCGTGTCATATATTGCACACACCTTTGATCTGGATGACTGTTTATTTTCTGTTTCCTAATCACAAACAGTTCATCCGAGTGAATTGTATGCTATACATCGCACACACCTTCATCTGGTTGCCCGTTTCTTTTGGTCCTCCTCATAGCAAATGGTTAATTGAGCTGAACCGTATGCCCTGCATCGCACACGCAACTAAAATCTAAATCGTGTTTGATGCATCCTCCATCGCAAACGTTTTGCACCTTTTTTGGCGATTATTTTACACCACCGTTTGCGATTATGGCATCACACATAGTTTCGTCGAAGGGTCTCTGATCGTAGGGTCGCGTTAGCAGCATCCTGCAGAAGTGGACGAAGATCTTCTGGTCTTTGAGGAATTTGTTTTGACTGAGGAGTTAGGAATTCGCAAGTGCGGATTGCCTACAAGTGAGGAACATGATAGCCCTGAGGAATTTGATAGCCAAATTTCCGACCGTTGCTGTGCTATGCGCCAGCTGTCCCAAAATATCTACCCACCTAATGGTCATATCATTGAAGGGAATTTATGTCTTAGGATGTTAGGCTGCTCCCTAGGCTATAAATATCCTCCCCCTACAACCACTAGCTAGTTGGCTGCTCTGTGAAAAACTGGCACTTGTCATTGAGAGCATCCCATCCTCCGAGGACTTTGAGCGAAAATCATCAACTGAGGAAAAACCCAAAACCCCAAACCAAACACCTACAAACCCAAAGTGATTGAACATCACTGAAGAGATTGTTCCTGTGTGAAACCGAGGATTGTTACCTTTGAAGACTGTGCATCTTCCAGACTGTTAGGCGTCATGGTCTAGAGCATCCAAGAGGAAATTGTGGATCACCGAGTGATCGAGTTTGTGAAGGTTTGTAAGTCACCTGAAGACTTACCATGAGTGATTGGGCGAGGTCTGTGTGACCTTAGCTCAAGGAGAATACGGTGAGGATTGTGTGTCCTCAGGTTTAAATACCTGGTCGCTTCAACCAGACGTATGATTGCCACAATAGTTGGAACTGGTCTACCAAATCATTGTCTTCACCGAGCTAACTTGTTCTATTTCCTCAACCCTTTCATTTCCTCATTACTATGTTGTTGTACCCGATTGTTACTGTTTGAATACTTTGACTGAAGACATTCTCAATTTCCTCAGTTTGTTTTCTTCAGTCAGTTTGTCTTCAGCCTGCTTATCCTGTGTTTATGCTTCTTATACTTTGTGCTTGTCTTTCATATCTTCATGATGACTGTGCTACTACTCTGTTATGTTTGCATCCGAGTACTTATTCAGCTGCTAAGTAGTTCGTTGCCTAGGAATTTCCTCACCCTGAAATTCCTCAGTGACGAATTTGTGAAAATCGCCTATTCACCCCCCTCTAGTTGATATAGCGCACTTTCAAACCTAGAGCCCAGTGCTAGTTTATGTTTTTCCTTGTTTTTGAGTTTCGCGAAAAAGGAATACCAAACGGAGTCCAAACGGAATAAAACCTTCCCGATGATTTTTCTTGGACCAGAAGTGTAACGCCCCGGATACAACTTTCCATATTTGTAACTCCGACTCTTGCCATTTTCGGCTTTAAGTTATGAGATTCCCTTCGTGGCTGGGTTTTGTCTTCATTTTGCATTTTGTTCATGTCATGCATTTCATATCATGTCATCATGTGCATCGCATTTGCATTCGTGTTCGTCTCATGCATCCGAGCATTTTCCTCATTGTCCGTTTCGCAATCCGACACTCCCACATGCACCGGCGCACCCCTCTTGTCTCTTTTCGTGAATGGGTGTTAAACGTTCTCGGAATGGGCTGAGATTTGCCAAGTGGCCTTGGTACACCGCCTGTCAAATTCCGTTCCATTTGGAGGCTGTTTGATGCTCCAATGTTTAACCGGGTAACCGCAAAAGCATCTTGTGTGTTGCAGCCCAACACCCCTCCAAAACAGCCCAATAACCCATCTAAACTAATTCCATGTCCTCCATCATCGGATCATGATCGTGTGGGCGAAAACTGCACCTCATTTGGACACTCCCACCTCCTTCTACCTATAAATATGTGATCCCCTCCGAATTTTCACGGATGAACCCTAGATCCACCACTCCTCGCGCCGCCGGACATGTCCGCCTGGCGACCGGATGTGTCTGCCCTCCCCCGTAGCCAATCCCACCTCGCCACGTGTCCTCCACCGGCCCCCTCTCTCCCCTCCACCACCACCGGCCTGCGGAGCCCAAGCGGGGCCCGCCCAAGCCCGTCCGTCGCCCGAGCGTCCTGCTCGCCCCGCCGCGTGCACCCGGCTCCCTTCCACTGCACCGCTCGCTGCCGGCGACCTTCACCGCCGCCTGACACCGCCTGTTTGCCGGACCTCTGTCGGACTTCGCGCCACGCCTGCCACCGGCCGCCTTGCCCCGCTACGGCCAAATCGGGCTAGGATCTGCTGGATCCGGTAGCCGCCACCCAGATCCACCGTCTACAGCGACCTCCGCCCACTGGCGACTGCGTCATCCGCCGCCATGGCCTCGTTGGCCGCCGCCCGCCGGCCGGACCAACCCTGCCGCCACCCGCACTCCGCCATGCCCGCGCGCTGCCACCCGCATCCGGCGCTGTCCTGCTCGGCCCAGCGGCCTCCTCCTCGTCGCGCCACTGCCTCCTCGTCGCCGGCCATCGCCGGAGCCGCCGCCTCGTCGCCGGATCTGTGGAGTGGGACGAGATCCACCACTCCCCCAATCCAAACGCCACTGCCCCGGCCTGCACCGAGCCATCCCGTACCGCTCCGTCCAATTTCCCCAAGAGGTCTAAATTGTACCAAGTCTTGAAATCCTAACATCATATGCACTTGTTCATCATGTCATATCTCGGTGGCCGTAGCTCCAAATAATGCATATGATATATCAATTTGTACGTCTCGTTCAGCTCTCCATGATAGAAGCATTTCCATGCATGTTCATGTTCATTATGATGCCATTTTCTTTGATGCAAGAGTGCTATAAAATGTTAGCTGCTGGTACTTATCAGTTTATGAGGTTTTGTCATTTTTGTTGCATCATATATGTGCATCATATGAGCATGAGGTCTACATGTGTTTTGAACTACATCATGCCATATTTGCATAGGTGCTTGTCTTGTATTTTTGTGATCTATTTAGTGACTAGCACAAGCATGCAAACTAGGCTTCATGATGTTGTTGTTTTCAGGGACTTAGGATTTTGCTAAGTCCTTTTCCTGCTGTTATTTTGATGCCATGTAAACTTGATGCTACAGTGATATCCATGCTTCTTTTGAGTTACTTCAGTAAGGATGTTTTGATCATGTGGTTATGCTCTATCCATCCATGCCCCTGTTTGCAATTATGGAGTTGTCTAGCATGTCTTGTTCTTGCTCTACGTTTGCTATAAAATGTTCCTGGCAGATTGTTTACATGTTAATCCATATTGCCATGGTTGTTGTTAGTGATCCATGCATCCTATGAACTTGATATTGCCATGGTTAGCTTATTGAACATGTCATCTTGCTAGTGGTATGCTTATATTGTCATGCAATGCTTTATGGTGAGTGGCATGAGCTTGTGAAGTTGCCTTCATAAATCTGTTTATGCCATACTCTGTTTTCTGCTAAGTCTGAAATTGTTAATAAAACTTGCTATGTTTACATGGGTGCCATCATATCTTCTATGCCTTTTTGACTCATGTTCACTAAGAGACTTTTGATCTATGCTTTTAGTAGATTCATTTGATGCCTTTTTCTATGATATGTTCCTGTAGCATGTTGTTTGCTTGCTCTAAACATTGCTTCCTGATGCTGCTTATGCCATGTTAGTATTTTCACTAAGTCTGTGATGCTGATATCTTTTGCACTTTTTCCATGCTTGTTTAAACCTGATCTTGTGTGATTTAGCCATAGCTCAGTGTTCTTGTTTTGTCAAGCATCTCGTGTACATCACTGCCATATGCTTTGTGGCTACGTTGGAGTGCATTAGCTTAGTTTCTTGTTGCATTCTAAATGGCATCATGCCGTTAATCGCAGTTTTGTGTCAATCTTGTGATGCTTGCCATTTGCAAACCGTGCATCTGTTTCCTGTGATCTTTATATCAATTTCAACCGAAATCATCTCATCTTTAAAGCGGCATACTTGGTTTGTCAAGTTGATGCCTTGTTCATTCTTTCCCTTCCGGAGCACGCATATGCATTGCATATCATGTCTTGCATTTCACGCCATGTTTTGCATCATGTTGCTTGTGCATTGCACCGTGATTGATTTTTGTTCCTTGCTTGTGTTCTTGCCTTGGGAAGATCTAGGAGATGAGTACGTGACCGAGGAACCTGTTGAGTTCGCTAACGAGGATCAAGCTTTCGACAACTCCGAGAACATTGCAGGCAAGATGACCATACCCTCAAAATCATTTCTATCTTTGCTTGCTAATTTCTTGCTCTATTGCTATGTCGCGCTACCTACCACTTATTATATCATGCCCCCATATTGCCATGTCAAGCCTCTAACCCACCTTCCTAGAAAACCGTTGTTTGGCTATGTTACCGCTTTTGCTCAGCCCCTCTTATAGCGTTGCTATTTGCAGGTGAAGTTGAAGCTTGTTCCATGTTGGAACATGGATATTGTTGGGATATCATTATTCTATCTTATTTACTTTAATGCACCTATATACTTGGTGAAGGTTGGAAGGCTTGGCCTTATGCCTGGTGTTTTGTTCCACACTTGCCGCCCTAGTTTCCGTCATACCGGTGTTATGTTCCTTGATTTTGCGTTCCTTACGCGGTTGGGTGTTATGGGAACCCCTTGACAGTTCGCTTTGAATATAACTCCTCCAGCAAGGCCCAACCTTGGTTTTACCATTCGCCTCACCACCACCTATACTTTTCCCTTGGGATTCGTGCTCCCGAGGGTCATCTTTATTTTAACCCCCCCGGGCCAGTGCTTCTCTAAGTGTTGGTCCGAACAAGGTAACCTGCGGGGCCACCTCGGGGCAACTTGAGGGTTGGTTTTACTCGTAGCTTGACATATCCGGTGTTGCCCTGAGAACGAGATATGTGCAGCTCCTATCGGGATTGTCGGCACATCGGGCGGCTTTGCTGGTCTTGTTTTACCATTGTCGAAATGTCTTGTAATCGGGATTCTGAGACTGATCGGGTCTTCCCGAGAGAACGAATATCCTTCGTTGACCGTGAGAGCTTGTGATGGGCTAAGTTGGGACAACCCTGCAGGGTTTAAACTTTCAAGAGACGTGCCCGCGGTTATGTGGAAGATGGGAATTTGTTAATATCCGGTTGTAGTGAACTTGACACTTAACTTAATTAAAATGAATCAACCGCGTGTGTAGCCGTGATGGTCTCTTTTCGGCAGAGTCTGGGAAGTGAACACGGTCTTGTGTTATGCTTGAACGTAAGTAGTTTCAGGATCACTTCTAGTTCACGACCGTTGTGCTGCTTCTCTTCTCGCTCTTATTTGGGTATGTTAGCCACCATATATGCTTAGTGCTTGCTACAGCTCCACCTCATTACCTTATCCTACCCATAAGCTTAAATAGTCTTGATCTCACGGGTATGAGATTGCTGAGTCCTCGTGACTCACATATACTTCCAAACAGTTGCAGGTGCCGATGATACTAGTGCAGGTGACGCAACCCAACTCAAGTGGGAGCTCGATGAAGATCTTGATTGTTGTTTTGTTTTCTTTTCCGGTCGATCAGTAGTGGAGCCTAGTTGGGACGATCGGGGATCTAGCATTTGGGGTTGTCTTCTTTTATTTTGGTTCCGTAGTCGGACCTTGTTTGTATTCTGGATGATGTATTTTTAACTTGTATTTGTGTGAAGTGGTGATTGTAAGCTAACTCTTTATCCCTTTCTAATTCAGTACATGGGATTGTGTGAAGATTACCCCTCTTGCGACAAACCTACCATGCGGCTATGCCTCTAAGTCATGCCCCGACACATGGGAGATATAGCCACATTGTGGGTGTTACAAGAAGACACCCAGGAGACTTGGAGATCAAGTCGGAAGAGCCATGAGGTGGCCACGAGGGTGGTAGGGCGCGCCCCCTGCCTTGTCGGCCCCTCGTGACCACCATGACCTAATTCTTCGCCCTATATATTCACATATATTCCCAAACCACCAGAAGTATCCATGAAAACACTTTTCCACTGCCGCAACCTTCTGTTCCTGTGAGATCCCATCTTGGGGCCTTTTTCGGCATCCTGCCGGAGGGGGATTCGATCACGGAGGGCTTCTACATCAACTCTATTGCCCTTCCGATGAAGCGTGAGTAGTTTACCTCAGACCTGCATGTCCATAGCTAGATGGCTTCTTCTCTCTCTCTTTGATTCTCAATACCATGTTCTCCTCGATGTTCTTGGAGATCTATCCGATGTAATCTTCTTTTGTGGTGTGTTAAGATCCGATGAATTGTGGATTTATGATCAGCTTATCTATGAATATTATTTGGATCTTCTCTGAATTCTTATATGCATGATTTGATATCGTTGTAATTCTCTTCGAACTATTGGTTTGGTTTGGCCAACTAGATTGATTTTTCTTGCAATGGGAGAAGTGCTTAGCTATGGGTTCAATCTTGCGGTGTCCTTTCCCAGTGACAGTAGGGGCAGTAAGGCACGTATTGTATTGTTGCCATCGAGGATAAAAATATGGGGTGTACATCATATTGCTTGAGTTTATTCCTCTACATCATGTCATCTTACTTAATGCGTTACTCTGTTCTTCATGAACTTAATACTCTAGATGCGGGCAGGAGTCGGTCGATGTGTCGAGTAATAGTAGTAGATGTAGAATCGCTTCAGTCTACTTGACACAGACGTGATGCCTATATTTCATAATCATTGCCTTAGATATCATCATAACTTTGCGCTTTTCTATCAATTGCTCGACAGTAATTTGTTCACCCACCATATTATTTGCTATCTTGAGAGAAGCCTCTAGTGAAACCTATGGCCCCTGGGTCTATTTTCCATCATATAAGTTTCTGATATACTATTTTGCAATCTTTTACTTTCCGATCTATAAACCAAAAAACCCCAAAATATTTACTTTGTTGTTTGTTTAGTTTCATCTATCTCTATCAAATCTCACTTTTGCATGTAACCGTGAAGGGATTGACAACCCCTTTATCGCGTTGGGTGCAAGTTGTTTGATTGTTTGTGTAGGTATTGGTGATTTTTGTGTTGTCTCCTACTGGATTGATATCTTGGTTCTCTAACTGAGGGAAATACTTATCTCTACTTTGCTGCATCACCCTTTCCTCTTAAAGGGAAAAACCAACGCAAGCTCAAGAAGTAGCAGCTATGAAGTTGGAGCATGATTTATTATTTAGTGTCTTCCTTATGAGTGGAGATCAGGGACGGGCGATGGTCTTTTCCTACCAACCTATCCCTCTAGGGGCATGCATAGTAGTACTTTGCTTTGATGGCTAATTGGCTTTGACAATAAGTATGTGAGTTCTTTATGACTAATGTGAGTCCATGGATTATACACGCTCTTACCTTTCCGCCATTTGCTAGCCTCTTTGGTACCGTGCATTGTCCCTTTCTCACCTTGAGAGTTGGTGCAAACTTCACTGCTTCATCCAAACCCCGTGATATGATACACTCTATCACACATAAGCCTCCTTATATCTTCCTCAAAACAGCCACCATACCTACCTATCATGGCATTTCCTTAGCCATTCCGAGATATATTTCCATGCAACTTCCACCATTCTGTTATTATGACATACACGTTCATTGTCATATTCCTTTGCATGATCATATACCTGACATAGTATTTGTGGCTTAGCCACCGTTCATCATTATCATACATGTTACGCTAGCATCATTGCACATCCTGGTACACTGCCAGAGGCATTCAGATAGAGTCTTATTGTTCTAGTATCGAGTTGTAATATTGAGTTGTAAGTAAATAAAAGTGTTTTGATAATCATTATTAGAGCATTGTCCCAGTGAGGAAAAAAGAGAGGCCAAAATGAGCCCAACAAAAAAGTGGAAAAGAGAGAAGGGGCAATGTTACTATCCTTTTCCACACTTGTGCTTCAGAGTAGTGCCATGTTTTTCATAGAGAGAGTCTCTGATGTCATCACTTCCATATACTAGTGGGAATTTTTCATTACATAACTTGGATTGTATATTTGGACGACGGGCTTCCTAAAATGCCCGAGGTCTTCATGAGCAAGCAAGTTGGATGCACACCCACTAATTTTTCAGTTGAGGTTTCATACACTTATAGCTCCTAGTGCATCTGTTACATGGAGATCCCTACTCCTCGCATTGACATCAGTTGATGGGCATCTCCATAGCCCATTGATTAGCTTCGTCAATTTTTTTCTTCCCCTTATTGATCACTATAACCGCATTTTATTCCACCCATAGTTTTATATCCATGGCTCACGCTCAGGTATTGCATGGGAGTTGAAAAAGCTGAAGCACGTTAAAAAGTATGAACCAATTACTTGGCTTGTCATTGGGGTTGCACATGGTTAAACTTTGTTTTAGGAAGATCGAGCATGACAAGATTATATGATTTTCTAGGGATAGCGTTCTTTAGCATTTTTATTTTGAAAGGCATGAATGTTTGGTGGTATGCCTGAGTATTGATTTCTTTATATAAAATTATAGACTATTGCTTTGAATCGTTCGGATCTTAATATTCATACCCTAAAAGAAAGATTGCATTCCACATAAAAAGTTTTGCTTTTATCATTTACCTACTCGAGGACGAGCAAGAATTAAGCTTGGGGATGCTTGATACATCTCCAACATATCTATATTTTTTACTATTCCATGCCATTATAGTATCAATCTCGTATGTTTTATATGCTATTTAATATCATTTTTGGGACTCACCTGTTAACCTAGTGCCCAATTGATGTTTTTCCTTGTTTTTAGCTTTTTCAGAAAATCAATATCAAACGAAGTCCAAACAGAGAAAAATCTTTGGATTATTTTTTCTAGACCAGAAGGGACCCATGAAGGTTCGAGAGAAGACCATAAGAATCACGAGGGGGAGGCAAGATCGTAGGACGCGCCCTTGTGGGCCCCTTGTGGCACCTTTTGACCTAATTCCGCCTCTTCCCAAATATTCCCAATATACCAGAGATCCACCCGAAACTCTTTTTCCGCCACTGCAAGCTTCTGTTCTTCTGCGATCCCATATGAAGACCTCTCCTCTTTGGTACTCTGTCGGAGGGGCAATCGATCACAGATGGCTTCTACATCATCCTTACTGCCTTCCGATGATGCGTGAGTAGTTTACCACAGACCTACGGGTCCATAGCTAGTAGCTAGATAGCTTTTTCTTTCTCTTTGATCTTCAATACAATGTTCTCCTTGATGTTCTTGGAGTTCTATCCAATGTAATCTTCTTATGCGTGTGTTTTTTGGGATCTGATAAATTGTGGGTTTATGATCTGAATATTCATGAGGAGTAATTGAGTCTTTTCTGAACTTTATTATGCATGATTGTTATAGCTTTGTATTTCTCTCTGATCTATCTGTTTGGTTTAGCTAACTAGATTGATTTATCTTCGGTGGGAGAGGTGCTTTATGATGGGTTCAATCTTGCGGTGCTCTATCCCAGTGACAGAAAGGGACAAGACACATATTTGTATTGTTGCCATTAAGAGCAAAACGATGGGGTTTATTCATGTTAGTTGAGTTTACTTTGTCTATATCATGTCATCTTGCTTAATGTGTTACTCTGTTTTTATTAACTTAGTACCCTAGATGCATGCTGGATAGTGGTCGATGGGTGGAGTAATAGTAATAGATGTAGACATGAGTCTTTCTACTTGTCTCAGACTTGATTTCTGTATACATGATCACTGAAAGCACATGTTTACTCCCAAAGGGGGGTGAATGGGATATTTTTATAAATTCATCAAACTCTGGAGAATTTGACAAAGATCAGAGTGAAGAAATAGAAAGATGAAGCAACTAGTTCATCACAAAAGCGGAAGTCATGCATACAAGATACATATAGGTCAAGAACATGCAATCATATGAGCATCCAAGCATGAAGAAGATGAACTAGAGAAATTAAAGACAAGATGATAGAAGTCTTCGGTTCAAATTCGTCAGAGGGTAGATCACAAACTCTATAGCAGTGGAATGAAATAAATGGTAGGGGTGAGGAATTTGAAACCAGGTAGGCTCGGTGAAGATACAATAGTTTGGTAGATCAGTTCTAGTCGTTATATCAACTATACGTCTGATTGAGGTGGCTGAGACGAACTCAGAAGACACATAGTCCTCACCGTATTCCTCTTGAGATAAGGTCACTTAGACCTCGCCCAATCACTCATGGTAAGTATTCAAGGTAGACTTCTAAAACCTTCATAGACATGTTCACCAGCATACCATAATTACTCTTAGGTTCTCATAACTTGACGCCTAACCGTCTCGAAGAATGGCAGTCTTCAAAGATAACACGCGTCGGATGACATAGATCAATCTCTTTAGTGATGCTCAATCACCTTGGCTCAGGTGCCTTTTTCCTCACTTAGGATTCTCTCAAAGTCGTTAGAGGATGGGTTGCTCTCAAATGACAAGTGTCAAGTTCTCTCTGAGCATCCAACCAATAAGTGATTGTGGGGGCGGCTATTTATAGCCAGGGGACAACTCGACATGAATTGTCATAAATGCCCTTCTCAGACATGACCATTGTCAAGATAAGGAACCACTCGACAGCTGGCTTGCGGTGTAGCAACTTTTGGAAAATTGAACTCTCAATTTCGTCGGGGCACTCAATTTCCTCACGATAGGAAGATCGCATTGGCAAAATCCTAACTCCTCAGCCTGACCAAATTCGTCAGCAACCAGATGAACTTTGTCACTGTCTCTAGAAAATTTGTGAGCTATTCCGGAGATTTCCAAAGGCTTAGAAGTGTCTTGTGTATGTATAGGTGTAACATCCCAATTTTCAATTTGGATGTTATACATAGGTCATCATATGCATATCATATTTTATTTGCATTTGGGTTGTGATCCTAGAAATCTTAAGCAACTCAAGGACCCAAGGAGAGAGTTGGGGATTTCATAAATTTTCATATTTGAATTTTATCAAATTTGAAAAGAGGATCAATTTGTGATTTTAATATTTTTCTCTCCAATTATTTCCAATATTTAAAATAAAAGAGAGAAGATAATATGACTTCTTCAAAAGAAAGGAATATTGGAGAAGAAACTTTAAAATCAAATTAAAATTTTATTTTGATTTTATTTGCTATTTTATTTGAATTTAGAAAAAATATGCATTTTTGAAAATTGCATTTTTAGGCCAGAAAAATGTTCACTTTGTTCTAAATAATAGGTTTAGACGGTGAAAATTGTTAGTGGTATTTTTAGATTATTTTTATATTTTATTAGGATTCTTCTTCGGGCGATTTTTTTTATTTTTTTAAGTTCGCGGCCGAACTGGGTCGGCCCAGCCAGAACCAGGCCGCGGCCCAGCCGGCACCGCCTCGTCCCCGTCGCCGGGACGGACTCCCGCTCGCCGCCGCCGCCGAGTCCGGCTCGGCCACGCCTCGCCACCGCCTCGCCTCGCCCCTCCTCCAAGCCCCCTGACCTCTTTAAATAGGGGCGAAGCCCGACCTCTCCCCCCTCAAGCCACCACCGCCGAACCGATCCGATTAGCCACCGCCACCGGTTCCTCTCTGCGAACTGGTATAACCGCCGAAAACCGCCTCATTTTTTTAGTTTTCGGTTTAACTTTTAGATCAGTTTTATTATTAGGTTAGGTTAGTTAGCAAACGTTCATTAGTTTAGATCTGAGAGTGAATGTTTTCGTTCGTTAGTTTCTGTTAGCGAACGTTCATTCGATAGGTTTTTATTTTCAACTAGGGACCTATCCGTGATTAATTTTATCACAGATTAGTCCCTGATATTCAATCCCTTGTTACTTTTTGCTTGTTCGTCCAAATCTAGTGAAACCAATGCCAAAATCTTCGTCTTGTTCCCCTCTTTCCAGATAACCAACTTCAACATGGTTTTGACCATTTAAAATTTGGTTGCAAGCAGATTTGAATTCGAACTTCTTTTGATCGTAGTTTGAGTTTCGTAGCTCCGATTCGATTGATTCCTTTTGCAAATCGAAGCTCTTCAGTTGAACTTTCAGTTTGGATCTTTTTATTTGATTTTTACCCTTGCATCTTGCTTGAGTGCTTATGTATGTTATTGTTTGTTCACGATAGAGTTTCCGGAGTGCGAAGGGTGCTACTACGAGTCACTAGGGTTTTCAGATCGTCAGCCAGGCAAGTAACACTTTGATCATACCCCTTTATTACCCAGTTTTGTGCATTAGTTTCAATCCTTAAACTCTGCATGTTGAGGACTTGAAAATTTGTGGGTATTTGGGAAGTAGTGATGAGGTAGTACCTATTGTCTTTATTTCAAACCCTGGGAGTTACTTATACGTTATGCTTATACTGCTATATTATGCTCGCACACGTGGTTTGGTTTGAGTGATCCATGACAGATGTGAGAGTTTTAATTATTGGTTAAACTTAAGGTGGCTACTTTAATACACATCTAGGTGGATTGGTCGAGGCACCCTGGAGCACCCAGTGGTTGTCTGGGCACCTGGAGCAATCCAGTGTTGTCCTGGGATATCCCGGAGTACCCGTGTGATCATCCTACGGTTTGCCACCCAGGCTCAAAGGGATCATAAGATTATTCATGCTGGAAACTTCCGTGTGCAGCCACAAGCCATTATGGGCTCTGGCATAGTTTGGTAAGTTGTGTGACCTCTTTCAGTGGTAGGCTAGCAGATGTAAGGGATGTAGGTGGTACTGTCTACCCAGAGTAAAGAGTTAATGCTTCTGAAAGACTGTGTCTCGGTCATCCGTTTCTCAAACACCATGTAGTGCGAGAAATCCAACAGCGGAGATCGAGTCCCATGGGGAAAAGTGTGCAAACTTGTGCAGAGTGTATAAACTAATCATGGTTAGTCGTGTCCCCGGTTATGGACATCTTGAGTATCTGGTACTTGAATTATTGATTTGATCTCATCACTCTATTTAATTAATTTGTTGGGTTGATGATTATTTAATTTGGGATTGAGTTTGAGGAACCTTCTCAATGTTTTCAACAAACTTTGTAGTTAAATAAAATCTATTCATTTGTTGTAGGGAAAAACTAGCTTTCTGCAAAAATAACCATAGAGCTTCCACCAGCCACACTACAAAAAAATACACTTTCGTGATGATACGTGTTTGTCACAGTAGGTCAGGTTTTCTGTCATGCATGTACATCCATGACAAATTTATGACAGAATCAAGATAGTCATACATGTGCTGTCGTAGCAGTGTTCCATGACATTACCAAAATTATCATCACGGAAGTGTCCACTTCCATGACGATAAATCGCACGTCACAGAAGTGCTTTCGTCAAGGGTGACCGACACGTGGCATCCACCGTAACGGAATGCCGTTAAGCTATCGGGTCCGGTTTTGGATCCGATAACCCATTAACAGCCCCGACCAATGGGGATTTTCCACGTGTAAAATCATCATTGGCTGGAGACAACACGTGTCGGCTCACCGTTGGGACAGATGTCATCCACTCATTGGACCCAAAGTGCCTATGATACGTCGACATATGGCACGGCCCAACAAAGGCCCATTCCTATGAAAAGGCCGGCCCGTTTGACTTGGTCAAAAGGTGGCGGGCCGGCCCACGGCAAGCCTGTTAATGGCCTGTTCGCATATAGCCCATTTACAGCCCGCTAACCCAGGGCCCGTTTACGGCCTATCTGAATTAGGCCCAGTAGCGTCATCTGGGCCGTCCAATATAATTCCAGCTTGTTTTAACTTCCAGCCCATGTATGCCCCATGACGTCTTTCAGCCCGTATGATGCCCTTATTACTCTCGGCCCATTAACAGCCCGTGGTAAAACTGGCCCGTAATGAACAGTGTATCACTTTATACCCATTAACGGCACGTGGTGAAACTGGCCCGTAATGAATAGTGTATCACTTTATACCCATTAATGGCCCATTATTCCATTGGGCCGTTTCCAGCCCATGTTACCTTTCGGCCTTCTCGGGGCCCATTTATCCTTGGGTTCATTTCCACATTCGTTTACTTACGGCTCGTTACTGTCATTTTCTGCTTGTGGGCCAAATTCAGCCCGTGGTTATAGTTGGCCCATTTGTGGCCCGTTAATACATTGGGCCATTTTCATAGCGTCATCAAAATACAGCTGATTAACGATGGCCTGTTATGGTCGGCCCATGAACGGACGATTTCAACTCTAGCCCATTTACGACCATGTTTGGCCAACCGATCATAAGCCCATAGAAGGCCCGTTGATGATACGGCCCATAGAAGGCCCATTGTGTCTACGGCCCGTCTAAGGCCCATTGTTTCTACGCCACGTAGAAGGCCCATTGTTTCTACGGCCCTTAGAAGGCCCATTGTTTCTATGGCCCGTAGGAGGCCCATGTTAACTACAGCAGGTGGGCATCAAAGTTCACCACCAGTGAAAATATAGGGAACACCCTACACTATACAAGAATGGCTTGCTTTTTTCTTCAGCCCATGGCTGCATGTTAAGAACAAATTTTGTATCGCACCAAAACAAATTACAACTATAAAACAAAAGGAAGGTTGGCATAAAAGTTAACAGTCTAGTAGATAAATGCACCACCAAAAGTTCAGAAGCTCAGTTCATTTGAGCTGACTGTTACGTTTTCATGTTGTATTGTCCGATGGAGCACCATAACCTTTGCCTTCAGTTCTCCTAGGCTCCTGAACAACATAGCAAATGTCTGATAGTCTGGTTTCAAAACCATGCATATCTTGACAACATCGAACAATGTCTCTCCTTGTTTCACAAAGGGTCTCTGTTAGGGAATGGACTTGTGTCTGGAGCGCAGATACAACATTATTTTGAGCTTGCATATCTTGATCATGAGGCAGTTTGGACGAGATTGCCTTAACAACCAAGCCAGTATTACGCAGGAACGTGCTTTTGGCACTGTTAGTGGACATGTACTGACCCACTGCAGCAAGAGCTAATATTGCGGTTATAGTTGCCTCGCCACCTTCAGAAGGTGGCGGTTCCACCATTTTTTCCATAGCTCACCGAAAAGTTGTGGTTTTACATTAGTAGTACTAGAACAGAAGATATTAAGGAGGTAGCAAAACCAAACAAAATAGCTTTGGTCTATATACATAACTTATTCTGGTGAACCCATGTAAAATAATAGTTGTATTTTATTGCAAAGTACATAATAAAACCAGGTTCCAAACATATGACCATGTACCATCGTAATGTATTGTCTATTTCTTCACATTGTATTGAGGGCTAAGGATAAAGAGACAAAGTTTATAATACGGTAAGCATAGTATGACATCATTCATATCACAAAACAACTGAGAACAGACAAACAGGCAATTGTAACGTTGTGTGGGTAAGTCCAGCACGGAACTAGATTACAGGTCAAGATCAAAGGAACATCACTCCTCTATTTTAAACCTTGTAAGGTGCAATGGTACGCTAAGACAATTGTGTATAAAATTGAAAAGAGTAATAGACATTGGCTGCGTAAATAGGACTTGTTCTTTGAACAGTTCACCTAGAAGAAGATAGATTTGTGTGGCACATGCGTAAATAGGACTTCAACATGTGATCTGATCACACATATATATAATGTACCTGATACTTCGGATCGGACCAGTGTTTAACGAGGCCTATCCAGTCTTCATCAGATATATTTTCTACTGGAGATGTTTGGGCAATTTCACTATTAGCCTTGCCTTCAAAGTGAGTTTTCCTCAAGTTATACCGATACTGTCACAGAGCAGACTTAAAACATGGGTGCAAACTTGTTTGGTTGCATCATCTTGGCTATCCAACTTGAACCTCATCTGTTGAAAATTATGGGAGTCTCATTATCAGCAACCTTGAAAGTATTGGACAGAGCAAGACGATATTACTGGTTTCCATACATAACCATACTTATAGATAAATGGTCGATGAAGGTGTTGAACTGGGTTTCGTCTTTGTCATTCATGTACTGAATCCATGTTGGGAGGATACGTACATGACACCTAACAGCAAGCGCTGCCTCTGATACTAACTTGGCTGACTCTGTAGCATCACGTGGCCTTTTAAACCTGCCTCAAAACGGATCTCCATTCTTCCTCCTCTAGATTTAGTTAACCTATCGAGCATTATCCCTGATGTTTGTTTCCTCTTGCTCCTAGGTGCTAGTCCAACAACAAACATAGGAAGTGTTAGTGTACATCAAACTGTGAGACTACATATAAAGAAGCATGCAACTATAACTTGACTCCAGTAACTACCTTCTTGCTATTGAAGCTCACAAAGTTCATCTGATCTTGCCAACTCATCT
Source organism: Triticum dicoccoides (assembly GCF_002162155.2). Lineage (NCBI taxonomy): Eukaryota > Viridiplantae > Streptophyta > Magnoliopsida > Poales > Poaceae > Triticum > Triticum dicoccoides. Next base: position 432,038,113 of record NC_041392.1, on the reverse strand, counting down.
TGTGTCAAGAGTGCTTCGGAAGTAGTGTCAGGTGGCAAGGGAGCTTGGGAACGTGCTGCTAGCTGAGTTGACGAATGATTAAATCGTGCAGCTGGCGGTACTGTGGAAGGTGTTGCAATAACTAGGGTTGTCTCTGCTTGTTTGGTGGCAGCTATTTGTTTCTGTTTGGCTTGTTCTGCAGCTCGTGTAGCATGGGATACCCTGTCGGTACAATTTTCCGCTGGACTTTGACCTTCTATTGCACCATCAGTACTGGCAGAATCTGCAGGATTGTTCCGCTTCCCTTTCCCTATCGTTCTGTCTTGCTTCCTCTTTCTCTGTGCCATGTTAAATCAAGCCGACAAGAAAAACGAATAACAATTTAGTTCTTCAGAACAAATGTACTTTGATGTAAGAACATGGTGTGATAGACAGATATTGTATGTTCTAGAAACAGGAACACGTGTCTTAGTCACAAGTATAATGTGTAAAGTAAGCAGATGAAATTCAAAAAAATTATAAGCAATACAAGCTAGACATCATACATAATATGCAACTACATATAACAGTGTCAAGTTAGAGGGAGCACCTGTGATGGTGCACTAGGGGAGACGTGCTCATCACCAACACAGCTACGTTGAGTGTCTATGCATGTGTTGTCTTGGAAATCATATTGGGGGGATGGAGGAGTAGAATCTGTAGAGGCCCTCCATTTGGAAGGAGCACCTTCATCCGCTGCCTTGCTAACTTCCTTCCGCTTTATTGATTTTGAATTGTCAAGTAAAACCGACAAGAAAAAGCAATAAAATTCACTCTTCAGAACATACTGACAATCACTACTTTGATGTAAGGCAAACACATGATTTCAGGATGGAATAATACGAAAAACAGGACGGCATGGCATATTCACAACTGTTTGTGTAAACCAAGCAGAAACCATTTCACCAAATAAGAAGCAATGCAAGCTAGAAACCACGTGAAAGATGCAACCAATATGACTCTGCCAAGTTAAAAGTGACCCATCATAAATGGCATTTCAACAAATTAGAAGCGGCGCATGCTATAAATCATATCAAAGATGCAACTAATATCACACTGCATATACTGAAGGTGTCTCGTCATATTGATTTATGCGGGATACAAAAAAACAATAGTTTTATGTGAGGACATGCTTAATAGACAGATGTACTATGTACTAAATACAGGAAGGCATGTCACATTAACAGGTATAATGTATAAGCTAAGCAGAATAGCACATGCAGTTTAACCAGATTGGAAGAATTACAATCTAGACACCATATGCAACATGCAACCACATATCACGCTACCAAGTTAGAGCAAGCACCTGCGATGCTAGTGTAGGGGAAATGCGGTAATCAACTACAGAGCTATGTCCACTATCTTCATCTAGCCTTGCTGTTTCTTGAGAATCATGTCGGGAGGCTGACGCTGCATTCTTTAAATAAGGAGTAATCCACTTGCCTGACTGCCTCATCATAAGTGATTAATGAGGGATACACAAGAACATTAGTTTGATGTAAGAACATGGTTAATACATAGATGTACTAATATGTACCAAAAACAGAAAGGCATGTCATATTCAAAGGTATAATGTGTAAGCTAAGCAGATGCAATTTAACCAAATTGGAAGCAATACAAGCTAGACATCCGGCTGGAGTAGTGAACATGATCATCTAGGACCTGAGAGCCTGGTGGGAGGCGGGCTGCTTCGCCACCATCGCGGCTTTTTAGTTGGCTTCCAGGTGATGCCTCTCTTTGCTGGGCTTGTCACTGGCTCGGCCAGTGCCCTAACTAGCTATTTGTCTTCTAGTGCTCCCGGGATGGTGGTTCATGTAAAAAATATCCTTCCTTATCTTAATAAAGACCGACCTCGGCCTTTCGAATACAAGCTAGACACCATATGGAACATGCAACCACATATGACACCGCGAAGTTAAAGAAAGCACCTGGGATGGTGGTTCATTGCGAGCGAGGTCATCAACTCCAGAGCTACATTTACCGTCTCCATCTGCTGACACTACACCCTTTATAGTGTTGTAACGTGTCGTGCTTACCCGTGTAGAAAGCTGGAGCAACTTTTCTCTTTTCTTTTCTGCTTCTCTCGAGGCAGACTCTGAAATACCCTTGAATAAAAACACAATAGTGAGAGTATGGGTGAAGTGTGTGCAGAACTAGTGCACTGTAAAAGTAGCAGATACCAGGTGGCTGAAAAATAAATGACATGAGACATTTGGTAGCTCTACAACATTGCATGGCAAACAAAATTAGATTCTACTCCATATGATTTTGTAATATATGAGCACAGGAAATGCAGGTACTCCTCCAGCACAGCACCACATGTGGTCATATCAAGATAACAGTCGACTGAAAATAAATAGGTCAATCGATTTTTTTAATGAACCGTCCGATCTATAAGGAACGGGCAGATGGCCTTCGTCTACCTCCCGCCAGTCACTGTTGACGATCTTTCTCGAACCGCCAGCAACCACCGGCCCAGACCCCTGCCTCCGCCACCCCGCCCTCTCCTCGACCTCACACCACCGCTGTGCTTGGCAGCGCCCCCAGGCCACCCCTTTAATCTCGGCCGACCTCCAGATCAAGCACCAGTAGCTCTAGGCCCCACACGCCCCTAAGATAAACACCGAGGCACTGCTTCCCCTGCGTAATAGGCGGACCGGCGCCTGTTATGCCGGGGAATGCTTCCGTTAATTGGGAATCAACTGACCAGGAATTGAAATTCAGGGGGTGACAGACCTCTAGCTAAGGCGAAATAGTATATGAGGAGAAACCTTGTGCATCGCGATTTAGTAGGAACATCTAGTATCAAGAAGAAGTGGTCAACTAGTATCTTATGTGGGATGAATACCGTGCAAGCAGACATGTAAGATTTACACGAATAAGGGAAGAGGAGTACCATTTTCGGTTGCCGGTGTGGTCGCCTCCACATGTCGCACCAATCTTCTTCTTTTTGCCGGGGAAACCGATGTTCTGGAGGGTGCAGGCTTGGACGAACCCATGGCCAAATTGTTGACTGTGTTGCCGTGGCCGTATGTCGGCGGAGGGGAAGCAGATCCGAGGCGGCGAAGGACGGTGTAGCATGAACAGCTCTGGTGCAGTGGAGGGTGGCAAAGTTGGAGCGGCAGCGGTGAGGCGCAGGACGGCATGGTTGAACTGGCACGGGTACGGACGGCTCAGCCTCGGCTTCAACTACTAGCCGTGGAGGGTGTTGCTGTTGAGGTTGCGGTGGACGACGACATCGGGGTATCGGCTCCGACGTGATGGAGGAGGGCGGCGGTTCATGGGTGGAATGGGGAAGCGGACGGAGGACGCCGGGGTTTCGCGGCTGGTGGAGAGGTAGTTTTTGCGCCCACGGAGTACAAATGGGGAATCAGACGGGTGGGCATGGGGAGAGGGAGAACCATGTTTCGGTTTGGGACGCGCATGTTTTTGGCTTTTTTGAACAGAAGATGGGACGCGCTTGTTTGAAATTTGGGGAAAGTACAAACTTTGCCCCCTCTTAAATTTTGGACTTACTGCGGGTCGGGGTAGGATGGTAATCCCAGGTGTCCCAAATAGTGGGCGGGAGCAATTTCGGCCGCGCGCATGTGTGCTTAGGCGGCCATTGTGTATGAATGTTTTTCGAAGGCGGTTGCGTGGCGTCTAGATGAAGCTACAAAGCTACCCCGGTTTAGACCTTTGGACATTAGGCCTATAGGTTTCACGGGTCGGAGTTATTAGAAAAGTAATTTCCTTGTACTACCAAACATTGGTCTCACGCGGTTTCGGGCGAGTAGAGGCTCTTTTGGCGCTTCGTTCAAAATTTTGAAACACAAGCATTCACGTTTAGAGTACTCTTGAACTTTGAGGATTGAACTAAATAGACAACGGTAAATTTGACCTTGTATGTTTGAAAACCTCATTAAATTATCCGCTTCTTTTTGAAATTTTGACACTTGAAAATCCTATAACTATGATTATTTTGGAATGGAGAAGCTAAATTAGAATCTATTTTGTACACGACTACATATGCTATTATGTACAAAATCAGAGCAAATATTGGTGCCCCCATAATTTAGGTATGATTTACAAATGCCATGATATCAAATTCAAATAATTGAATGGACTTCATGTTGAATTCGATTTTTTAAAACCACCTTAAGTTGAATTCAAATGTATGCTAGTTCATAGGTGGCTATTTATAATGTTCATTGTGTAACTTTTGTATGTATAATGTGCTTTACACGCACAACATGAACTATACTCACGTTTATATTTGATTGCTAAAGCAATGCATTGTCTGGAGTTCAAAAAACTAACTATGTGGATCAATTGTGTCGAATAATAACATAGACATGCTCAAATTCGATAGAATCTAGATGTCTGATGGATCAATGACCGTTGCTTACGCGAATTGCAAATATCATGATCCCATCCTAATATTTGGATACAATTTATATCTTTAATCAATGTGTACATCTGTCTTGTACATGTAGTTTCACTCTCCATCAGTGGTCTCTCACACATGCTCACACACTCTCTCCCGAGGTGTCTTTCTCGCACACATGCTCTCGATATAACCCTCCCTCCCTCTCATAACCATTTACGACTGTTTTCACTAACCTTTATCACAAGCACTCTTCCTCTCGCAAGCATACACATGCACAATCCTCATCGACCCTTTCTATATACATAGACCTGCCTACGTGTCTCCTGTATGCACATTATCTTTAGGCATGTCTCTCACGCATTGTCTCACACCTCTCTTCCTAATCGACGAGTATGATTCTAGCAGAGCATTCTGTAGGATGCCCCTTAAAGTTAGGTTGGATAAATAGTAATATCAGAGATAAAGGGGTTACCTTATTCCGAGAACCTAGGGTTACAAATCCTAGCCGGCTTTCTCAGTGGACATAGAGTCCTTCACAATTATGCTATCTTTGTCTTGTACGACTAGTCATCCATGGGTCTCCCTGAATGCATCACGGGGCGACCAATGTGGCGCAGGACGGAACCGAACGAAGGGCCTCACCTCGACCCACCGGACCTCACGCGGTGACACACCCTCTGCCCCCATGTCTCGTTATCTTCTCACACCCACACATACCAACACAGACACCACACACACAAAATATATTCTCCTGGTGCCTCTATCCACTCCCCTTGCATATACACACTCAAGGGAATCTCTCGCCGTGACGTCATATTCATCTCTCTCTCTAGACCACTCTCATTTCTCGTGCTATCTCTCCCACGCCCCCTGTCGGCCCCTCTATCCATGCCTCTCTCGAATACGTAATACACACACATACCTCTCTAGGCCCTGCCAAATGCATCAACTACACATTCACACATGTTACATCACGTACCCCATTGATCTAAAAAGCCCTCTCTTCACGTTTATTTCGCATACAACATTCCTTTTGAATAAAGTGTGGCCAAAAAATGTTTTAGAATTTCTACATATATACAACATTACAAAATTATATGGAGGAGTATGAACGCTTGCATTGCATGGTGCCCACAATGATATTTATTCCGCACTATGAATTTGTATATTTTTATACTATATATATATAATTAGTCATAATAAAGAGAAACGAAGAGCATCTCTCTCTCCATCGCATACCCC
>NC_041392.1:432007081-432032090 GCF_002162155.2 Triticum dicoccoides | reverse complement strand
CCAGCACATTCACGCATGTTTCATCTTTCTCTCACGATATATACAGTGATAATCATTGTATTTGAAGCGAAAGCACGATACGTACATTGGACTTCAGAATCCACTCATTATGGTCACCATTTACATTTTGTGGTTATTGTACAGTCACGGGCTCACCGTACAACTCTGTATTTGCTAAAGACACGACTAGTTGACCAGTTAAATGCTCCATGTGGCACCTCTAGTGTTGCATCACATTATCTCACTACCATCGGGACCACCTGTCGGCTTGTATGTACTCTACATCTACACTCTTATAAAATACTAGCAAGATGCCCATGCGTTGCACGGAACATCAAGATGCATTTGTATGAGTAGTTTATCTTGTGGGAGAAAAGGATGAACAAGGGAAGGCCTTATTTGCAAGTGTGGAGAGGGGTGTGGGTATATTTTTGCAAAATTGCCATAGTTTCCTTCCTATCCGTCAGATATAGATCAGACGACCTATATTGCAGGATGGCAGGCACACGATCATCACCGACTATGCTTTTTATAAGAGTAGGGATAAAATACACTCTTATAAAAAAACAGAGTTGGTGATGATGGTGTGCCTGCCATCCTGCAATATAGGCCGTCTGATTTATATCTGACAGATAGGAAAGAAACTATGACAATTTTGCAAAAAGGTACCCACACACCTCTCCACATTTGCAAATAAGGCCTTCCTTCGTTCATCCTTTTACCTCACAAGATAAACTAGTCATACAAATGCATCTTGATGTTATGTGCAACGCACGGGCATCTTGCTAGTAAGAATGAAAACAAACGACAAAAAAATATTGGACGGTGGTTCGAAGTCATGACTGCGGGCACAGCGGACAAGGTGGCCTTGTAATGGTATGCTGAGCCGTCTGTTTTAACACACAGGAGCTGGTGTGGTGATTATACACACACGCATGCATGCACACGAACTGCATGCACACAACACTCACACGAACACATGCACCCACGCACGCACGCAACACTCACACGCACACACGCAGCCACGCACGCACGCAACACTCACATGCACACATGCACGAATGCATGCACACACCAGTACACCACATGACCAACACACACTCTCACGCTCAAGTCCTCAACCTACACATGCATGCGCACACATCAGGCCCTGACAAACACATACACAACCAGGTGATTCCCGCGCACGGTGTGGAGTCTTGTCGCACCTGCATAAATTTGTGTTTATCTGACCTTTTCCCTATGCGAACTGACAGGTGGGACCCACAAGGTACGTTGTCAATTTAACTAGTCAACATGGTGCCACGCAGACTATTTAGTCGGTCAACAGAGTGCAATCCGATGTTGAACCATGAGCAAGTGACCGTATAATCACCGCAAAACGTATATAGTGACCATAATCAGCTTATTCTGAAGTTCGGTGAATGTATTACGCTTTTCTCTCTATAGGCCCTCCAAAACTACATCTCTACACGTTCTCGCATGTTACATCTAACAACTATGCAATATATCACTACTACAACACTCTAACACAATAAATCCTATGTGTTTTTAATTTTACTAGATATCATATTGTTACTTAATTATTCAGTTTGCATACATTAAAATTTCCTTTGAAATGTTTGGCTAGTATCATATACCGCGCGGGAAAAATCCCGCCCTTTCCTGTTTAATCGGGTTTGTATTGATCGATCGTGCGAAACAGCAAAACCATAGTACTATATATAGTACAAGTGACAGTTCACTAGGCCATCGTGTCGTGTACTCCTCCATCGTAAGAGTGGAGAGCTCGCTTTCATAATCTTCTAGCCACTTTCGCTGACCTGTGGGGCATTAAGCTACCGGTTCCACGTGCCATACCGGAATACAGTGCAGAGCAGTCAGGGTGAAGCACCTAGTCATGGCGTCGGTGTAGTAATGAGCAATGAGGCATCAAATCACAAAGCTGCACCTTTCCCACAGTTAAGTTGGAGGGACGAAGTAATAATGCTAAAAAAATAAGTTGGTGGGACGAAGCAACCATCATTTCACCCATTGCTGAATCCGCTTCTCCCTCATCTTCTTCAAGTTAACCACGTGTTGCTTCTGCCGTTGTTCTGCCTCATGTGGGAAGCGGATCGGCTTGGTAAAGCACTGACACATGGGACCACATGTTAGCAAACCACCAGGACAACCTCCCCTAAAAATAAGAAACCTCCCTCGCCATCCGCGCGGCAAAATCACCTCCTTTTTACTAATCTTGATTCTATAATTTTTTAGATCAATATAATTGAGATTTGCATAGATAGCACACAGGAGCAAAACCAAGTGGAACGGTTAAGGGCATCCACAATGTGTAGCCAAATGTGAAAATAGCTTTTGGCATCGTGGGAACCATTGTGGACGGTGTTGCCAAAGCCAAAAGGATGGAACCGAAGATCCCTGATTGATTGATTGAAGGAATAGAAAAATGCAACGTCTCTCCTCTTTCTCGCGTGCTTGGACGCATGTACAGTATAGAGGACAGAGTCTACTCCCCTGTCCCTTCTATCACAAATCACAAATCAATGAGGCGTCAAATCACAAAGCACGGATGAAGCAACCATCATTTCACTCTTCGCTGACTCCGCTTCTCCATCGTCTTCTTCGAGAAACCATCTCACCGCACTAAGCTGGACGGACGACGCTATTGTGTACGAGTAGTACTAGTACATTTACGCATCCTTTGGTTCAACGGACTTCCTGGATGCAAATAAGGCGGTTGTCTCGGCTTGCAGGCGACACTTGCGAACGACTTACCATGGTCTCCCTCAATGGTGTTCTCCGTTGAATGCACTTCGCCAAATCACAACGTTCGAGATATCGTCGACGTCACCGCAATGGGGAAGCAAGTCAAATATAGTTACTACCTCCATTTTTTTGTACACAAGGCCAGTATATCAAAATTACAATTTGCAAAAGGCCACTAACACTAATCGAGGCAAAATTGATGGGGTTTGCCTCGTACTAGCAACCAAGGACATTAATATCCCCTGCATGCATGTGGAAGTGAGAAGGTTGGTTTGCATGGTGCTGCATTAATCAAGCGATGAGGAGTGAGATAGTTAGATTTTTGGGCTTTGGAGAAAAGTACACATTAATTGACACGTGAAACGAGGATTTGTATCGATTAATCCCGCGAAGGAAAACCCCGCCTTTCTTTTTTAACACTAGTACTCCTAGTACGTAGTACTACGTACTTACCCTGTTTGGGTCTAGGCCTTGCATTGCCATACTTCGCCACACATTTTTGCCAAGCTTGCCTAAAGTTTTCAAAATGAAAAGGAGGTACACTTGCGCACGGCTGTCATGGTCGCACCGCACCCTCACACAGTCGCTCCTGCACGCCGCGGTCGCACCGCACCCTCACATGCACAGTCGCTCCTGCACGCCGCAAACCCAACCAAGGGAACGCACCCTCACTGACACGTGTTGTTGCATGTGAACATACCAAACTCGGCCATCCTATCGCTGACACATAATTTTCGTTCATAGAGTATGTTTATCCAACCGCATGTTGGGGAGTATCCGTACGGCCCGTGCGGTGGTCTGTTGGGGAAGAAGAAGAGGTGAGTAAGAAGGGTTAGGAGACGTAGGATATTCATCCAACCGCCTGAAATGGTAGACTAACCCAAGTCAGAAGACTTGCATAACAATATATGTTTTTACTACACAGCAAAAGATCCATAAAAACAACAACATAAAGAAAAATTATCACTGCTCGTGGAACGAGACGGCCTCGTCGTCTTTGGCTGCCGGCGCGAACTAGTCGTAGTTGCCGACGTGTGTCTCCACACCGTGGTTGTCCTCGACCTCCAGCTACTCGTTCACGCGGAGCGTGTAGGCGCTCTGCATGGACGAGAGCACCACCCGGTTCAAGTCGAGGACGTCCGGTTCCGCCTGCAGGAGGGCCTCGATGGCAGCGACATCCGCGCGCTCCGCGTCGAGTCGAGCCTCCGCCGCCTGGTTCAAGTCCAGGACGTTCGATTCCGCCTGCAGGAGGGCCTTGATGAGAGCGGCATCCGCGCGCTCCGCGTCGAGTTGAGCCTCTACCGCCCAGTTCAAGTCCAGGACGTCCGGTACCACCTGCAGGAGGGCCTCGATGGCAGCGGCATCCGCACCCTCCGCCTCAAGTTGAGCCTCCGCCGCCCGATGCACATCCATGACATCTGGTTCCGCCTGCAGGAGAGCCTCGATGGCAGCGGCATGTGCGCGCTCCACGTCGAGTTGAGGCTCTGCCTCCCGGTCCTCCTTTAGTATCGCCAGGTTGAACCGCTGGTCTGCCTGCACCATGGGGGACTCGGACGCCGGCACGAAATCGACGTCCATCGTCTCATACCCATGGGGGCCTTCTGCGCCGCGACCTTCGCCATGAACATTGGATCGACTTCCTCCTCCTCGTAGCTTGGCTCCAGAGAACTCGGGGATTGGCCCGCCGCAAAGCGAGCTTGGGAACGGAGGTCTCTGGCACCGACCGCCGCCGTGATTTCTGCGTGGCGCTCCGGCGTCAACATCTTGTAGTACGTGATCTTGCGGGGCACCATGGCTTTCCGGCGAACTAGGGGACGCTTCATGTGGGCTAAGGGATCGAAAGGTGGGGGAAGGGGCTGGAGATTAGGTGTCGTTTTAGGGCAGTGGCTGGCGTAGGCCGAGTAACGAAGGTTCTGGTGTGAATAGTGGTTCCAGTGATGACCGGTCAATCGGTTTTGACTGTACATCGCTCTTGTCGCGTTCGCGTTGTAGCCCGGCACGCTGGACCCTCCACGTCGCTCACCGAATGGAACGCGCTTCGTCTTGTGTTTTCGCACGCTTGTTGGACCGCAGTTGAGAGCAAACCGACGTCCCTCCCCCTCCCTCGCCCGCGTCATTTTATGCGGAGTTAATAAAAATAGAGGGAGTATACTACGGATGAGGATCCCCTGACGTGGCCGAACCAATTGAGTAACTGACATGCGAGGCCTAACAAGCATGGGGTCCGCCAGTAAGTGACCGAAAGTGAGGATAAGACAGGGATACATATGTGAAAGGAGCTTCCAATGATATAATTTTCACATTATACATCTCATGTACTATTAATCTTGTCAATAGTCAAATGCGGTTTTGAAAAACGCATTAGAGCATGGTTAATAATATAGCCAGTCCATGGCTATAAGGAACTGCCATGTCATCTATAGCCATCATCTATTATATGCACTCATACAATAGTGTGGGTTATAAGGTTGGCTATTTCCTGCAAAAAAAATTATAACATTGGCTATTGTATTAGTACTTTTTTCCATCTCCTCTCCATCTCTTTCTTCATATTTATTGTACATATTTAACTAGGAATGCGTATATAGCTAGGATCTTGCATGAGATCTCACTCCCCTTACCTTTTCACATCTCTCTCCTCCACATAGGCCCTATATAAATGGAAGGAGGGAGTACAACTATGAGCACTGCATACTCTAGTATAGATGTTGTCAGTACTCCACTAGTACTATTGGATAGGGAGCTTTAAAAAAGTTACTATTGGGCTGGCTATACGTGGCGAAATCCTAGTAGGAAGAGCATGCGCGAGAACAAGCACATTCACGTGGTTGAAAACAAATTGGAAACCATCTCGAGTACAAATCTAGGAGTACTTACGAATCTAACAATATTGATTGGGCATTGTTGAATGTTGATACTTTTTTTATCAAAGTAGAGATACTTTGACTACACATAAAACTTATATGTAAACTAGAAAGGATAGGAGGGAGTATATTGTACGTTCAAAAACGAAATGGACATTGAATACCCTTTATATATGATTTGCGGATGCTATGATCACCGGTTCAAAATTTTGAATCCGCCTTAGGTATCACACATGCCCCCACTTGTTCTCTCTCGATTTCATCTCGGGGTATGGAGATCGATTGAAAGAGGACTAGGGTGGGTACAATACGTTCGTTTCGCTTATGAACGTACAATATACTCCATCTGATCCCCACAGACCCTTGATGTCTACTACACAACCTTCTTCTTGTAGACGTTGTTGGGACTCCAAGTGCAGAGGTTTGTAGGATAGTAGCAAATTTCCCTCAAGTGGATAGCCTAAGGTTTATCAATCCGTGGGAGGCGTAGGTTGAAGATGGTCTCTCTCAAACAACCCTGCAACCAAATAACAAAGAGTCTCTTGTGTCCCCAACACACCCAATACAATCGTAAATTGTATAGGTGCACTAGTTCGACGAAGAGATGGTGATACAAGTGCAATATGGATGATAGATATAGGTTTTTGTAATCTAAAAATATAAAAACAGTAAGGTAGCAAGTGGTAAAAGTGAGCACAAACGGTATTGCAATGCGTTGACATAAGGCCTAGGGTTCATACTTTCACTAGTGCAAGTTCCCTCAACAATAATAACATAATTGGATCATATAGCTATCCTTCAACATGCAACAAAGAGTCACTCAAAAGTCACTAATAGCGGAGAACAAACGAAGAGATTATTGTAGGGTATGAAACCACCTCAAAGTTATCCTTTCTGATCGATTTATTCAAGAGTCCGTAGTAAAATAACACGAAGCTATTTTTTCTGTTCAATCTATCATAGAGTTCATCTCAAGTATCCGTGGGTATGATTATACGATATGCATCACACAATCTCAGATTCATCTATTCAACCAACACAAAGAACTTCAAAGAGTGCCCCAAAGTTTCTACCGGAGAGTCAAGACAAAACCGTGTGCCAACCCCTGTGCATAAGTTCACAAGGGAACTCGCAAGTTGATCACCAAAACATACATCAAGTGGATCATGTGATATCCCATTGTCACCATAGATAAGCACATGCAAGACATACATCAAGTGTTCTCAAATCCTTAAAGACTCAATCTGATAAGACAACTTCAAAGGGAAAACTCAATTCATCACAAGAGAGTGGAGGGGGAGAAACATCATAAGATCCAACTATAATAGCAAAGCTCGCGATACATCAAGATCGTACCACCTCAAGAACACGAGAGAGAGAGAGAGAGAGAGAGATCAAACACATAGCTACTGGTACAATCCTCAGCCCCGAGGGTGGACTACTCCCTCCTCGTCATGGGGAGCGCCGGGATGATGAAGATGGCCACCGGAGAGGGATTACTCCCCCTCCGGCAGGGTGCCAGAATGGGTCTAGATTGGTTTTTGGTTGCTACGGAGGCTTCTGGCGGCGGAACTCCCGATCTTTTCTGCTCCTCGATGTTTTTAGGGTATATGGATATATATAGGAGGAAGAAGTACGTCGGTGGATCTCCGGGCTGTCCACGAGGTAGGGGGCCGGGCCCGGGGGGTGGGCGCGCCCCCCACCCTCGTGGTCAGCCCGGGACTCTTCTGGTCCATCTCCGATACTCCATGGGCTTCTTCTGGTCCAAAAATAAGTTCCGTGAAGTTTCAGGTCAGTTGGACTCCGTTTGATTTTCCTTTTCTGTGATACTCTAAAACAAGGAAAAAACAGAAACTGACACTGGGCTCTAGGTTAATAGGTTAGTCCCAAAAATCATATAAAATAGCATATTAATGTATATAAAACATCCAAGGTTGATAATATAATAGCATGGAACAATAAAAAATTATAGATACGTTGGAGACGTATCAACATCCCCAAGCTTAATTCCTGCTCGTCCTCGAGTAAGTAGATGATAAAAACAAAATTTTTGATGTGGAATGCTACCTAACATATTTCTCTAAGTAATTCTCTTTATTGTGGCATGAATGTTCTGATCCATAAGACTCAAGAAAAAAGTTTAATATTGACATAAAAATAATAATACTTCAAGCATACTAACAAAGTAATCATGTCTTCTCAAAATAACATGGCCAAAGAAAGCTATCCCTACAAAATCATATAGTTTGGCTATGCTCCATCTTCACCACACAAGGTATTTAAATCATGCACAACCCCGATGACAAGCCAAGCAATTGTTTCATACTTTTGATGTTCTCAAACTTTTTCAATCTTCACGCAATACATGAGCGTGAGCCATGGATATAGCACTATAGGTGGAATAGAATGGTGGTTGTGGAGAAGACAAAAAGGAGGAAGATAGTCTCACATCAACTAGGCGTATCAACGGACTATGAAGATGACCATCAATAGATATCAATGTGAGTGAGTAGCGATTGCCATGCAACAGATGCACTAGAGCTATAAGTATATGAAATCTCAACAAAAGAAACTAAGTGGGCGTGCATCCAACTTGCTTGCTCACGAAGACCTAGGGCATTTTGAGGATGCCCATCATTGGAATATACAATCCAAGTTCTATAATGAAAAATTCCCACTATAATATGAAAGTGATATCATAAGAGACTCTCTATATGAAGAACATGGTGCTACTTTGAAGCACAAGTGTGGAAAAAGGATAGTAGCATTGTCCCTTCTCTCTTTTCTCTCATTTTTTGGGCCTTCCCTTTTTATGGCCTTTCTTTCTTTTTCTTTTTTTGTCCGGAATCTCATCCCAAATTGTGGGGGAATCATAGTCTCCATCATCCTTTCCTCACTTGGTACAATGCTCTAATAATGATGACCATGACACTTTATTTACTTACAACTCAAGAATTACAACTCGATACTTAGAACAAAATATGACACTATATGAATGCCTTCAGCGGTGTACCGGTATGTGCAATGACTCATGAGTGACATGTATGAAAGAATTATGAATGATGGCTTTGCCACAAATACGATGTCAACTACATGATCATGCAAAGCAATATGACAATGATGGAGCGTGTCATAATAAACGGAACAGTGGAAAGTTGCATGGCAATATATTTCGGAATGGCTATGGAAATGCCATAATAGGTAGGTATGGTGGCTGTTTTGAGGAAGGTATATAGTGGGTTAATGGTACCGGCGAAATTTGCGCGGTACTAGAGAGGCTAGCAATGGTGGAAGGGTGAGAGTGTGTATAATCCATGGACTCAACATTAGTCATAAAGAACTCACATACTTATTGCAAAAATCTATTAGCTATCGAAACAAAGTACTATGCCGATGCTCCTAGGGGGATAGATTGGTAGGAAAATACCATCGCTCGTCCCCGACCGCCACTCATAAGGAAGGCAATCAATAAATAAACCATGCTCCGACTTCATCAGATAACGGTTCACCATGCGTGCATGCTACGGGGATCACAAACTTTAACACAAGTATTTCTCAAATTCACAACTAATAAACTAGCATGACTATAATATCACCATCTCCATATCTCAAAACAATCATCAAGTATCAAACTTCTCATAGTATTCAATGCTCTTCATATGAAAGTTTTTATTATATCCATCGTGGATGCCCATCATATTAGGACTAAATTCATAACCAAAGCAAATTACCATGCTGTTCTAAAAGACTCTAAAAATAATATAAGTGACGCATGAGAGTTCATCTATTTCTATAAAATAAAAACCACCACCGTGCTCTAAAAAGATGTAAGTGAAGCACTAGAGCAACAACAAACTACTCCGAAAGATATAAGTGAAGATCAATGAGTAGTCGAATAATTATGCAACTATATGAAGACTCTCTAACATTTAAGAATTTCAGATCTTGGTATTTTATTCAAACAGCAAGCAAAACTAAAGAAAATAAAATGACTCTCCAAGCAAAACACATATCATGTGGTGAATAAAAATATAGCTCCAAGTAAAGTTACCGATGAACGAAGACGAAAGAGGGGATGCCTTCCGGGGCATCCCCAAGCTTAGGCTTTTGGTTGTCCTTGAATATTACCTTGGGGTTACTTGGGCATCCCCAAGCTGAGGCTCTTGCCACTCCTTATTCCATAGTCCATCGAATCTTCACCCAAAACTTGAAGACTTCACAACACAAAACTGAACAGAAAACTCGTAAGCTCCGTTAGTATAATAAAATAAATAACCACTTAGGTACTGTTGTGAACTCATTCTAAATTCATATTGGTGTAATATCTACTGTATTACAACTTATCTATGGTTCATACCCTCCGATACTACTCATAGATTCATCAAAATAAGCAAACACCACATAGAAAACAGAATCTGTCAAAAACAGAACAGTCTGTAGTAATCTGTAGGTTTCGAATACTTATGTAACTCCAAAACTCCTGAGAAATTAGGAAGTCCTAGGAAATTTGTTTATAAATCTACTGCAAGTGGAATTGGTATTTTATCGCTCTCTGGTAATAAATGAAAATTATTCTCGTGAGCACATACTTTATGTTTTTTACAGCAAGATCAAATAACAATCACCCAAGAAGATCCTAAAGGCTTTACTTGGCACAAACACTAATTAAAACATAAAAAACACAATCATAACAGAGTATAGATGATTTATTTATTACTAAACAGGAACAAAAATAAAGTTGGGTTACCTCCCAACAAGCTCTATCGTTTAACGCCCCTAGCTAGGCATTATGATTTCAGTGATGCTCAGAAAGGTAAGAATGGAAACATAACAGGAGCATCATGAAGCATATGAAAAGCACATTTAAATCTAACCCTCTTCCTATGCATATGGATTTTGTGAGCAAACAACTTATGGGAACAAGAATCAGCTAGCATTGGAAAGCAAAACAAGCATAGCTTCAAGATTTTAAGCACATATAGAGGAAACTTGATATTATTGCAATTCCTACAAGCATATATTCCTCCCTGATAATAATTTTCAGTAGCATCATGAATGAATTCAACAATATAACTATCACATAAAGCATTCTTTTCATGATCTACAAGCGTAGAAAATTTACTACTCTCCAGATAAGCAAGATTCTTCTCAATCAGAATAGTGGGAGTATCATAAGAAACTCAAATACTATAAATTGTTTCCACATTAAAAGAGTAATGTTCAGAAAAAGGGTAATCATAATCATGACAAGTTTTATAATATAATCATCACTACTTTTTATAGCATATGTATCATCATAATAATTATCATAAGTAGCAACTTTGTTCTCATCATAATCAATTGAAACCTCTTCCGAAATAGTGGATTCATCACTAAATAAAAGTCATGACCTCTCCAAATCCACTTTCATAATTATCATAATAAGATTCAACATCCTTCAAAATAGTGGGATCGTAACTTCCTAAAGTTAACACTCTTCCAAAACCACTTTCATCAATATAATCATCATAAGTAGGAGGCATGCTATCATCATTATAAATTTGCATATCAAAACTTGGGAGACTAAAAATATCATCTTCATTAAACATAGCATCCCCAAGCTTGGGAAAAACATTAATTGCAGCAAATATATTCTCAAACATGTCATTCTTACAAAACATAGCATCCCCAAGCTTGGGCCTTTTCATATCATAAGCATAATAACCCTCATCATTAATAGTGTGGATAGCACTGATAGTATAGCAATTATCATCACCACAATGAGTAATAGGAGCAACATCATTTAGGAGGGATACCTTTTTACCTTTGCTTCTCCTTCTTTTATTTTTCTTCTTCACATCATGTGTGGGTTCAACCCTCTTTTTGGAGCTCCTTATTAATGAGATTGGTTGAATAGAAGGCTCCTCCTCGTTACCTGATTCATCATAAGAAATAATAGGATAATATTGGGAAGTCTCTTTCCTTCCGCTAGTATTCCCTTCATCTTATATTTGTTTTCTTTTCTTTATGTAATTGGCAATATAAGGATTTTCGATGCAATTCACCGCACAATACATATAAATTTCTTCTAGATCAATATCAAGGAATTTCTTGAGGTTACATTCTGGAATAATCGTAGTTTGACATTTCATTTCTTCATAACCCAAAAGCAAACTAAGTTCATTATGATGTGCAAGGGATATCAAGTCATCACAATTTTTGGACATGATTCGATCATGAACCAATTTGCATTTGATATTTAAATGACCATGTTCATTGCAAAGTTCACAAGTATGGCTAAGATATTTTAAATTTTCAGCACTAACATTTAGCCTTTCTTGCAACCATTTAGTTTCCAAATACTTATGCCTCTTGCAAAATCTATCTTCCATTTTTGGTATGTACTTGCAAACTCTATGCACTGCACAAAAATCGACATGCTTATAAGAGATATTTTCATCATAACTAGTGCAATCATCATTAGTACTATGGATATTCAAAGAGTTCATACTAATAACATTGCAATCATGCTCATCATTCAAAGATTTAGTGCCAAACATTTTAATGCATTCTTCTTCTAACACTTTGGCACAATTTTCCTTTCCATCATACTCACGAAAGATATTAAAAAGATGAAGCGTATGAGGCAAACTCAAATCCATTTTTTGGTAGTTTTCTTTTATAAACTAAACTAGTGCTAAAACAAGAAACAAAAAGATTTGATTGCAAGATCTAAATATATACCTTGAAGCACTAACCTCCCCAGCAATGGCGCCAGAAAAGAGCTTAGTTGACGGGGTGTTAGTGCCGCTTTCCTCGCCTCCCCGGCAACGGCACCAGAAAAGAGCTTGATGTCTACTACACAACCTTCTTCTTGTAGACATTGTTGGGCCTCCAAGTGCAGAGGTTTGTAGGACAGTAGCAAATTTCCCTCAAGTGGATGACCTAAGATTTATCAATCCATGGGAGGCGTAGGTTGAAGATGGTCTCTCTCAAACAACCCTGCAACCAAATAACAAAGAGTCTCTTGTGTCCCCAACACACCCAATACAATGGTAAATTGTATAGGTGCACTAGTTCGGTGAACAGATGGTGATACAAGTGCAATATGGATGATAGATATAGGTTTTTGTAATCTGAAAATATAAAAACAGCAAGGTAGCAAGTGGTAAAAGTGAGCACAAACGGTATTGCAATGCGTTGAAATAAGGCCTAGGGTTCATACTTTCACTAGTGCAAGTTCCCTCAACAATAATAACATAATTGGATC
Organism: Triticum dicoccoides; assembly: GCF_002162155.2. NCBI lineage: Eukaryota > Viridiplantae > Streptophyta > Magnoliopsida > Poales > Poaceae > Triticum > Triticum dicoccoides. The sequence goes on along the minus strand of NC_041392.1, from coordinate 432,019,208 downwards.
ATATAGCTATCCCTCAACATGCAACAAAGAGTCACTCCAAAGTCACTAATAGCGGAGAACAAACGAAGAGATTATTGTAGGGTACGAAACCACCTCAAAGTTATCCTTTCTGATCGATCTATTCAAGAGCCCGTTGTAAAATAACACGAAGCTATTCTTTCCGTTCAATCTATCAGAGTATGTACTAGAATAACACCTTAAGACACAAATCAACCAAAACCCTGATGTCACCTAGATACTCCAATGTCACCTCAAGTATCCGTGGGTATGATTATACGATATGCATCACACAATCTCAGATTCATCTATTCAACAAACACAAAGAACTTCAAAGAGTGCCCCAAAGTTTCTACTAGAGAGTCAAGATGAAAACGTGTGCCAACCCCTATGCATAAGTTCACGAGGGAACTCGCAAGTTGATCACCAAAACATACATCAAGTGGATCACGTGATATCCCATTGTCACAACAGATAAGCACATGCAAGACATACATCAAGTGTTCTCAAATCCTTAAAGACTCAATCCGATAAGACAACTTCAAAGGGAAAACTCAATTCATCACAAGAGAGTAGGGGGGAGAAACATCATAAGATCCAACTATAATAGCAAAGCTCGTGATACATCAAGATCGTACCACCTCAAGAACACGAGAGAGAGAGAGAGAGATCAAACACATAGCTACTGGTACATACCCCCAGCCCTGAGGGTGGACTACTCCCTCCTCGTCATGGAGAGCGCCGGGATGATGAAGATGGCCACCGGAGAGGGATTCCCCCCCCCCCTCCGACAGGGTGCCAGAACGGGCCTAGATTGGTTTTCAGTGGCTACAGAGGCTTCTGGCGGCGGAACTCCTGATCTTTTCTGCTCCCCGATGTTTTTAGGGTATATGGATATATATAGGAGGAAGAAGTACGTCGGTGGATCTCCGGGCTGTCCATGAGGCAGGGGGCCGCGCCCAGGGGGTGGGCGTTCCCCCCACCCTCGTGGGTAGCCAGGGACTCTTCTGGTCCATCCCCGATACTCCCTGGGCTTCTTCTGGTCCAAAAATAAGTTCCGTGAAGTTTCAGGTCAATTGGACTCCGTTTGATTTTCCTTTTCTGCGATACTCTAAAACAAGGAAAAAACAAAAACTGGCACTGGGCTCTAGGTTAATAGGTTAGTCCCAAAAATCATATAAAATAGCATATTAATGCATATAAAACATCCAAGGTTGATAATATAATAGCATGGAACAATAAAAAATTATAGATACGTTGGAGACGTATCAACCCCCCCCCCCCCTGTGCGGGTCATTTCTATCATAGAAACAGGCCGAACCTTTATCTCCTTGCACGACACACAATTGATCTCTGAACATCAATCGATCTCGTCAACATGTGTCGGGGCATGAACCGAATGGGATGTCAAAACTAAGACGCGAAGCGACACATAGTGGAGGCAAAGTGAAACTTCAAACGAACCGTTTGTTTGTATGCATGTCGGACAAATTACAAATAAACATTGGAAATTCAAGCATGGTCTAGGACCACATGCGAATGATACTCGGAGGATGTTCAAATGAGGCATGCGGGAGGATGGACTCGACCGGAGGGTGACATGATCGATGGAGAAGAGGGTTGGAGAGGAATGAGAAATAAGAAAATTCCACATTATTATACTTGAACGGCTCAAATAAACAATAAGTTGTCTCACTTGGCCTACATAGTGAAAGGCCTAATGCGCAATGCGGAGCACTGACGCTCGAATATGGCCGGGAAAACAGGGAAACCGACATGTGGGGCACACCTGTCGGGACGATGTAGCGCAAACTAGTCCGATGGAGGAGCTGGCCCACGACCTCCTCGCCACCATCAACCGTTCATGTGGGTCGTGGGGGTTAACAACATGGCGCAGCTCCAGCACCACCTCTGGACACGGCGACCGCTGTGAGCGACACGCTCATCGTCGCTAGACACGATCGGTTTCGGTGTGCCGAGGGTGGCGTAAGTGCTGTGGCACGACCAACAGTATGTTTGGTTTGTGCCCAAGGTTGTCCCATCAAATCATTGGGTAGCCAAAATTTTGGTTGAGGTTTTGGTTGCCCATGATTTGGCCGACATCAGCAAGAAAAATGAACTAGAGTTGGCTAGAGTTCATTGGCATGCCAAAAAATGGCAACCATCCATTTTTAGGTCATGACCAAAACCTCAAAAAATGGCAACCATCCAAACAAAGACCAATCTTTGGGTCATGACCAAAATTTTGGTAAGGTGCACTTTGGCCACAACCCAAACACACCCCAACACCTGGCTCGTCGAGGATGCACAGGGCGCCGGGACGCGTCCGCGGAGTGGTGTAGCATGGCCAACTGCATCCTCAGGACCTGAGACCATGCCGGGTCGTCTTGCCTTTTCAATGACATGTGTCGATTGCATGTGAGCAAAGGGTATCTCCAACATTGCCACGACCGCAGATGACTACCCTGGCACACCAAAAACCCTCGTCCCTCGCACCGTTGCGCGGTGCGTTCCCAGCCGGCGCCAGCTGCCGGCATTCATGCCATCCGTCCGTATGCCGTCGTTAAGAGGCTCGGTGCCCGAGGAACCATCTCCGGTGACTTAATGACGCACCAGGACGCTTGGCCTCACCGGAATGCGCTACTTAAAGCGGCAACGCCCAGCTAACCTCCACACCATAGCGCATCGTCCTCCTACCTGGCACCATATCCGCCATGACCGCAAGCGCGAATGCTCTGCGGGAGAGCTTGTCTTTGGGGATAGAGCTCAAGGTCACCACCCTCGCTCAAGTCGCCGCCCTCGCTCAAGTCGCCGCATAAGCGGTGGCCACGCTGGCGGCCGACGACGGGAGCACCATCAACCACGCGTCCTACTTGCTGCCGTCCAACGTCCGGCACCGCCGAGGTCGGGGACTCCTCCGAGGATGAGTAGGGCATGGGAGGCGGCAGGGCATGGTGTGCCAACTGGCCGGTCTGTCTCCCGTGTTCTACTTTTCCTCGCCGAAGACCGCAGCTTCACTTCACAGGTCTTGAACCCCCCCCCCCCATACATGTAGATCGCAGATGGAGGATGTCGACCGCCATAGAATAGGTTTAGGGTCGGGTTTGTTTTTTCTGTCCTATAAAAGTTCGAAATGTAATGAAAATCTGCCGTGTTTGCATTAATCTCGGCCGGTGTATATGAACTTTCACAATAATATAGTATATTTTAGGAGTACTAGCAAGATGCCCGTGCGTTGCACGGAAGATCAAGATCTTGTGGGAGAAAAGGATGAACGAGGGAAGGCCTTATCTGCAAATGCACATTCACGCATTTCACATTTTTCTACATCTACGGGACCTACGAAAGGGTTAACGTATATTGCCTCTCTCTCTCCTCCATTGAGTTTCATGGTGGTGGGCCCCTCCCTCCCCCCAATCTACAATCAACAGCTCACATGTTTCACATTATGTTAATTACGTAACTGGGACTACATAGGTGTAGCATTACTTGTCCTAAAAAAACCAACTAAGCTAACCTCCCAGCATATCGCGCGGGAAAAGACCTGGCCGCGCTGTTTTAGTCGGGATTACCAGATTACTAGTAGTAGTATCGATGGATCACGTGAAGCAACAAGTTTTTTTGAGGGGGCAAAGCACCTAGTTTAAAAGGAAAAAAGGCGGTACACTCATAGCACCCCTGTCGCGGTCGCATTGCACCCCACACACGTTTGGTCCTGCACACGGCTCACGCAAACAGAATGCGCTTCGGCTTGCCTCTTCACTGACACGTGGGACTGCACTTGGAGAAACCGACCATGCGCCAAACTCCCTCCGCCCACCGTGCGAAAATCCTCCCCCCCCCCACCCAAAATTCCTCCCCAAATTCTAGATTCAACCGCCCTTCGGCCAACTAGCCAATAATATTCCCCAAAGCCCCCTTCCCCCGTCCCATCCACTCCATTTGCTCCGCCAAAGCCGCCCTCCCCGCCACGCCGATACGTCAGTGCCGTGGTTCGTCGAGGGGATGCAGGGCGATCCTCTCGCTCCCATTGTACGCTCTCGTAGACTGCCGTCCTCTAGCCGCGCTGCCACCACTAGCAACGTTCTTGTGGAGGCGCACGGCGGTCAGCGCCGCCACCGCTGGCGACGTTCGTGTGGAGACGCACGGCGGTCAGCTTCTCCCATGGTACGCGCATTCTAGACTGAGGCCCCGTGCTTGTCGGTGTAGCGTTGAATGTTAGCTGATAGACGTTGTTAATCTCATTGTTTGCCAAAGTAGTTTACAGTCAATATGCTCTGCTTAAGAAGCTTCCTTGCCCTGTTCTGCACTCAATCTTCTGAGCTGAGATGGCATGCCAAGGCCGATTAGTTGCTAAAATATCCTGCCATATATTTATTGTGACATACATTGCCATAGTCTAGTAGCCAATCTGTTAGGTGAAATAGCTCTACGCAGTTTATACTCGATCTTTGTTCCTGTGATAGCCTTCGATAGTTCGATGGCTGTGTGCTCGGCCTCATTGACTGCTGAAACAACCTACCATAATTTAGCACTCAAATCTATTTGCTGAATTAGCTTTTCATATATTTCGTTACTTAGATCTGCTCGTCCAAATATCTTGCCATAGCTTTAGACATCGACCTAGGTATTTTCTTCTGGACTTCATAAAAAGCATATATGTTTTTCCTGTAATATCTAGTAGAAGAACTAATTTGTATGTCTAACAAATGGACATGACTTGGATAACTTCTAGTCGAAGATTTTCCGCTGCATATGTCGAGGGGGTTGAAAACTTCATGAACTTTATCAGAGCTGAGTACGGTGGTTCGAAATTAGATGTGCTCCGCCCGTGTAGCATTTGTATGAATTCAGTTACAAGACCCCAGTCAACTGTGCAAAATCATCTAAACTTGTATGGGATGTCAGTCACATATACTAGGTGGGTTCATCATGGTGAAGCTGTGAACATCAATGGTATTGACTACGTGGAAGCAGAAGATCACCATCTTGATCTGCCTGATGCTCAGGTGGAAGAGGAGGAGGAGGTGGTGGTGGCGGAGCCAGTGAGTTTGACCAACATTGAAACAATGCTACGAAATTCTCGTGCATTCTGTGAACTTTCACCTGCAGAAGAAAAATGGTGGGCCCGCATGTTGGAACAATGCAACGTGGCTGTCACCCCAGGAAATAAGCTGTCAGTATTCTCAGCTATGGTCACCTTTCTTCAGGTGAAGACATCTGAGAAGATGAGCAACAAATCATTCGATGCGATGTTGGCTGCTTTCCGCAAAGCTTTCCTAGATGCGTCTGAGCTGCCACACACCTACATTAAAATGAAGAATTTCCTTCGTGTAGTTGGAATTGGATATGATATGATCCATGTTTGTAAGAATAATTGTATTCTGTTCCGGAAGGATTATGCCAACTTAAGTGAATGCCCGAAATGCAAATCATCAAGATGGAAAGATGGCGATGTTGTGAAGAGGATTCCTCATAATGTTCTAAGACATTTTCCAATTACACCAAGATTGCAGAGGTTGTTTCATGATGCTGAAACAAGAGAGGATGTACTGTGGCATTCTAGGAACCAGGAGTACAGAGATCAGAATGTAATGAGCCATCCATCACATGGTAGTGAGTGGAAAAGCTTCAATCAGAAGCACGAAAAGTTTGCTGCTGACCCGAGAAACATTAGACTTGGCTTAGCTTCAGATGGATTTAACCCATTTGGCCACCAGAGCGCCACATATAGCATGTGGCCAATGCTTGTTATCCCTTACAACATGCCTCCAAATGTCTGCACCAAAGAATCAAACTACATGATGGCCTTGCTCATCCCAGGTCCAAAAAGTCCTGGAAAGGATTTTGATTTGTTCATGGAGCCTCTTGTGGAGGAACTTTAACAGCTATGGAGGGGTGTTCTCACTCGAGACCTATATAGCAGCCCACTAGCTGATTTCTTTCTATGTGTTGTTATAATTTGGTGCATCCATGATTATCCGGCTTTGGGCACTATGTCAGGGCGAAGGACACATGGTTACAATGCATGTGTTCGCTGTGACAGGAATCCGCTGTCATACGCAATACTTAGCAAGATCTGTTACATTGTACACCACCGTTTCCTTGCCAAGGACAAGCCGCATCCTAGAAAATACCGAAGACATGTGTTCAATGCAAAGCATGAAAACTGTGATGCGCCAAAGAGGCTCACCGCCGATGAGTTGCAAGTGGAATCAGAGAAGGTCAGACATATTACACCAGGAAACCATCCTGATAATGGTAGCGGGAAAAGGAAGCGTGGCAGGGCAGAAGAGAGATTATTGTTTACCCGCATGTCCACTTTGTGGGACTTGGAGTATTGGAAAGATTTGGATCTGCGGCATAATCTTGATGTGATGCACATCGAGAAAAATATATGTGACAGCATTATCGGCACACTTCTTAATATTGAAGGCAAGACAAAAGATACCTTCAAATCTAGGATTGATTTGACACACCTGGGTATCAGACAGGATTTGCAGGTGCAAGATGAAGGTAAACCACGGGATATGGCACCAGTTGTGTACATCTTGGACAAGGTAAAAAGAAAAGAATTCTGCAAGGTCCTCTCACGTGTGAGATTCCCACATGGATTTGCTTCCAACCCTAAAAGGAGAGTCAGTGCAGATGGAGACAAGGTACAAGGGTTGAGAACTCATGACTGCCACATCCTACTTCAAAGGGTTTTACCTGTTATCCTTAGAGGATTGGGCCACCCTGACTTATACAGAGCAGTTGCAGAGTTGGGACAATTCTTCAGGGAACTCTGAAGTAGAAATATCAGGATAGATGCTTTGGAGCGTCTTAGAGACAAGATACCAACTATCCTATGTGACCATGAGAAGATATATCCTCCAGCCTTTTTTGATGTGATGGTGCATTTGGCTGTTCATCTACCTGATGAGGCACTACTTAGAGGTCCAGTACAGTATGGCTGGATGTACCCTATTGAAAGGCGGCTAGGCACTTTCAAGGGCTATGTTAGGAACAGAGCTAGACCCGAGGGTTCCATTGCAGAGCCCTACATTGCTACAGAAGCGTTGACATTCTGCTCAAAATACATTTAAACAGCTGATCAGCTTAGCAAAGACGTGGATGAAGACAATCCCGGGCTCAATGTTTTCAATTATTCTGTTCGAGTTACAGGGAAGAGTCGACAAGAGGACAAACCTAAAGATTTGGACAAAATGGTTTGGTATGTGTTGAATAACTGTCCTGAGATACTACCTTATATCAAGTAAGTGCTAAGTAATGCAGCTTATACATCGTAATCTACTAAACTTGCATCACATTCTTATATATTTAGATGTTTGACGCGATCACTATGTTGTGCAGCATCTACAAAAAGGAGTTACTGCCGCAAACTCCAAGAAACATTGACAAACTGGTTATGGCAGGATTTGCGAAATGGTCCAAGAGCTATGTAAGCTTTTGAATTGCACTGTCAGTTTTTTTAATATATTGAGTACATAAGATGATCAGCTTGTCTGTTTTCTAACCATAGGTTAAGAAGATGCGGGAGAATGGGCAGGCAGTTGATGATGCCCTTTACTCACTAGCAATGGGTCCTGATACTCGGGTAAGACATTATGAATCTTGCGTTGTTGGAGATGTGCGCTACAACACCCTTGCATGAGACGAAGGCAGGAAGACACAAAACAATGCCATCATGAGAACGGATATGTATGACAAAGAGACAACTGAAATTTATCCTAACATAACAGACATTGTTCAGTTGCAGTATATCTCCAGTTTCGAGGATCATCGGTGTGTGGTTCTGTTGTGCTGTCGTTGGTATAACCTATTTTCCAGGATCGCAAAACCCAGAGCTGATGATTATTTCAAATCCATCAATGTCAAGGCGGTGTACTAGACCAACGAGCCTTTTATTTTGGCAAATCAAGCAACACAGATATTTTTCTTGGAAGACACATTTGCACGTAGCGATGACTGGAGAGTAGTGCAAAGGTTTGAGCAGAGGAATTCGTTTAATGAAGTTGCACAACAAGATGATGCTTACACTGCTCCTGATGTACAAGATAACACAGATGTTCCTAATATCTTTGAGAACCATCACGTCAATGACGCCAGCGAAAATATTGCATGTCGTGCTGTGGACATACAAGAGTTGATCAAGAAGAAGCCAACGTTCGAGGACGTTGAGGACGAAGAAGATGACACTATGGGGAATTACGATTCAGACTGATACACATGGCGAAGATGTTGACGCTGCTGTTGCGGATGATGATTACATTGCTTTTGTCGTATTTGCCTATCAGAAGACGTTTTTTGTCTACTTTGTGAAATTGTGTTTGCTATGACAACTGAAACCTGATGAACATGTTGTTTAGTATTTTCCTGTGAGAACATCACTTGTTATGTATGCTGATTTGTGTTTGGTGATTGTATGACGACTAAAACATGATGGCATTATTGTTTAGTTGTACTCATATTTGGCTGTGAAACTTGAATTTGATGACATAGTTTGCTGTTAGACTGCAATTTGCTCGACGTCCTCGAATGAGAACAAAGCTAACCCCGACAGCTCCTCTGCTAATTTATTTATTTATTTATTACCAAAAGTGCCTCTGCTATTTATTTACTCATGAGAAAAAGGGGATACCCCCGGATTTCCGTTAATAGAAACCATTAGATGTTCACAACACTACGCCCAGCCTGATACACATGTTTCATTCATTACTAGTTTCAGCAAAGTGCTCATGTCATAGCCACTGAATACATCACGAGTGCTACATACACTGCAAGTAAAGAGACAATCATCCTATAGAGCACATCGATTTTTCCCATTATCTTCACAAGCTCTTTCATCTCCTCATTACTGTCAAGGCTGTTCAGCAGCTGTTGCTTGGCCATGATCAAAGGAACTGCATCTTTAACCTTCTGCTCTGCATCTTCCTCTTCTACAATTCCTTCAGTTACTTGTCCAACACCCCAACCTGCTGGTATTGGAATTCCTCGGTTAACCAAATAATCAGCATAGTTGCACTCCCCCACATCAACACCTTCCCAGAAATACAAATCACACGAATCTTCCCTTTTCTGCATGAATCAAATTGGAAGATCATCAACCAAACTATTAAAAAATCAGCAACTGAAAGCAGCAGAACAACACTTAAACATATTATTACCCCATGATTCAGGCATTTGTAGAAGACTCAGCCAGGGTCGAGGATTGTGGATGAGACACGACTGATGACTCTACGTGATTTGCAGCAGTGGCACCACACCAACGGTAGCGGGTTGCGATGAGAAACCGGCTACGGTGCGCGTGCCAGAGGGGGTGAGATGAGACCCATAAGCGATGGTACGGGTGGTGACTTGGCGCATATTTGGTTGTTGCCTGCTGAAGAGCAGGTGGACGAGCAACCAGCGGACATGGGTGCTGCGGCAAGAGCTTCTGATGCTAGGCAGAGTAAGTAGCCAAGAGGAGAAGTGAACGTTGGATATGTCAGTTTCATTACTTGCAGAGTAGCATAGCACCATATATAGTCATAGTCTAGGTTTGTATTCGAACCAGCTACAGGAGCACATCTCTCTTTTTCTAAAACTCAGCAACGTATCTTTACTGGTACACTAGCTTGTTTTGTACGCCTTCTCAAGTCTTTGATTCCTCCACCTGACATCTGGGACCCACTGGAAGGGCCTCTGTATTTCACGAAAAAATGTCCCCCCGCTGACAGGTCGGACCTACCACCTATCTTCGCACGCAAGGAAGTGCCTCCTTTTTACGCACAAAAAAATGAATACTCCCCCTGCCAACTGGAACCCAACATCGTGGGAGGCTGAATTGTGGGCCTACCAAGTTGACGGGGACAGAGGACTTTGTCAACTTAGTCAATATGAATGACTCCAGCTCCAGTTATCGTACGATGTTCATCTAACGGCAGTAATGCTTCTTCAACCTCTGGCCTTCTTGCTCCAGCCGCCCAAACCAGTGCCGGTCATGCCGCGTGCTCTTGCCTCCTGTGGTCGGCTGTGATGCCGCGGAGGCCTCACCGCCCCCTACTACTCCCACCGCTGGCCAGGCCATCCCTCTACTCACCCACACCCCCTCTTATTCTGCGGCGACGGCAACCTCACACCGCAGCCGAAGCAGTGAACCCTCGTACTCCTCTCCGCGTGGGCATCCACTGCCGCGTCTTCCCCGTCTCTGCGTCACCCCCTTCCTAGGCCTCGCTATCGTACACCGCCTTGGTGCTCTCGGCGCGGTGTGGTCAATGTGGTCAACGACCGACTTCCATTGGAAGAGTACTGTACGTGGAGAGGCTGACAACTGGGTCCATGGCCACAACCCCGTTTTTTGTGATTTGCCAAGTAAGTCGCTTTGTCAGGCCTGTTGGGCTGCAAATCTTTCAAGACGAGGAGAGCTTCATTCGGCTGGCCGAGAAAATGGCCTATCAGTAATGAGAAATGGGTTGTACATTTTTAAAACACATCAAACCGGTAATTAGTTTCAAATTTCTTTTTTTCATTTCGAGATTTTAAATTGCATTGATTTTTATGCGTGGACAATTTCTTGGATTTTATATTGATATACATTTATTTTTAATATCACTTTGAATGTGACTCGAAATTTCGGGATCAAAAATAGTTCGGACCGCACCGATATATGCAAAATTTCGTATAATTTTTTAACCGTGGCCACAGTATGGGCTGTAATGCTAACAAAAGGAATATGGGATCCAAAAAACCTTAAGAATTAGCAAATGGGCTGTAATTTATTAGAAATAATGGCAGATGGGTTGTATGATGTTTTCCACAGATTTGAGGCTTTTCTAAAAAAAGGTTGACGCACAGGCAGTGACTGTTGGATGTCCATCCAACGACTGTTGTGCTTCTTCAATCTCTGCTCTTCCTGCTCCAACCGCTCAAACAAGCGCCGGCGGGACTTCCTGCTCTCTCCTCCCCGTGGTCGGCTGTGCTGCCACGCAAGCCTCACTGCCCCACCGTACTCCCAGCGCTGGCCTAGCCATCCCTCTACTCACCCACACCCGTTGTTATTCTCCGGCGATGGTAGATGAACCAGTAAACCCTCATACAGTCATACTCCCCTCCGTGTGGGAAACAACTGCCAAGTCTTCCCTGCCTTCGTGTCGTTCCCTTCCTAGGACTCGCCGTCGTCCACCACCCTGGTGCTCTCGGCGCGGCCTGGTCAACATGGTCAACGACCGACATGCATCTGAAGTGGACTGTACGTGGAGAGGCTGACAGTTGGGTCCATGGCCGCACGCAAGGAAATGACTCCTTATTACGTGCAAAATAATGATTCTGGCACCTGACATCTGGGACCCACCGAAAGGGCCTCTGTATTTCGCGAAAAAAACGTTACCGCCGCTGACAGCTTGGACCCACCAGCTATATCTTCGCACGCAAGGAAGTGCCTCCTTATTACGCACAAAAAAAATGAATACTCCCCCTGCTAGCTGGGACCCAGTATAGTGACAGGCTGACTTGTGGGCCTACTAAGTTGACGGAGATGGAGGGCTTTGTTAACTTAGTCAATATGCACGATTCTAGCTCCATTGACCGTACGATGTCCATCCAACGGCCGTAGTGCTTCTTCAACCTCTGGTCTTCTTGCTCCAGCCGCCCAAACCAGCGTCGGTCGTGCCTCGTGCTCCTGCCTCCCGTGGCCGGCTGCGATGCAGCGGAGGCCTCACCGCCCCTACTACTCCCACCGCTGGCCAGGACATCCCTCTACTCACACACACCCCCTGTTATTCTGCGGCGATGGAAGCCTCACACCGCAGCGAACCAGTGAACCCTCGTACTCCTCTCCGCGTGGGCATCCACTGCCGCGTATTCCCCGTCTCCGCGTCGTCCCCTTCCTAGGCCTCGCCGTCGTCCACCGCCCTGGTGCTCTTGGCGCGGCGTGGTCAAGGAACGACTTCCATCGGAAGAGTATTGTACGTGGAGAGGCTGACAGCTGGGTCCACGACAGCCACAAGGAAGTGCCTCCTTATTACGTGGAAAATAATTATTCCTCCACCTAACAGTAGGGACCCACTAGACGGGCCATCGTATTTGGATAAAAAAGTCCCCCCGACTGTTGGGACCTGCCAGACGGGCCAACGTATTTCACGAAAAA
>NC_041392.1:431846304-432006651 GCF_002162155.2 Triticum dicoccoides | reverse complement strand
GCTATCAGCTCGGACCCACCAGAGGTGCCTCCTTATTACGCACAAAAAAATGAATACCCCCCCTGCTTGTTGGGACCCACCTTGGTGGGAAGCTGACTTGTGGGCCTACTAAGTTGACGGGGACGGAGTGCTTTGTCAACTTAGTCAATATGAACGATTCTAGCTCCAGTGACCATACGATGTCCATCCAACGGCCGTTGTGCTTCTTCAACCTCTGGTCTTCTTGCTCCAGCCGCCCAAAGCAGCGCCGGTCGTGCCTCATGCTCCTGCCTCCCGTGGCCGGCTGTGCTACCGTGGAGGCCTCACCGCCCCCTACTATTCCCACCGCTGACCAGGCCCTGCGGCGACGACAACCTCACACCATAGTCGAACCAGTGAACCCTCGTACTCCTCTCCGCGCGGGCTTCCACTGCTGCGTCTTCCCCGGCTCCACGTCGTCCCCTTCCTAGGCCTCACCGTCGTCCACCACCCTGGTGCTCTCGGCGCGGCATGGTCAACGTGGTCAAGGAACGGCTTCCATCGGACGTGGACTATACGTGGAGAGGCTGACGGCTGGTCCATGGCCGCAGCAAGGAAGTGCCTCCTTATTATGTGCAAAATAATTATTCCTCCACCTGACAGCAGGGACCCACCGGACGGGCCACCATATTTCATGAAAAATACGTTTCCCCCTGACTGCTGGGACCCACCAGCTACATCTTCGCACGCAAGGAAGTGCGTCCCGGCAAAAAAAACGATTCGCCCCCCTAACTGCTGGGACCCACCAGCTACATCTTCGTACGCAAGGAAGTGCCTGACAGTCGGGACCCACCTAGTCGAAGCGTACATAGCGTTGTCATTCTGGTCGCGAACGTGTATGTACATACTGGTCATAGTAGAGGCGCGCACGTGTCGTAGTAGAGGCGCGCGTGTAGCATGTACACGTACGTACAACGACCAGTGTGCTAGAAAGAAAATACGGCCACGTACGTACATACGGGTAGGGTCTCGAACGCTTATTCGCGCATACATACGGCCAGGGCTCGTGTACCTGGCTGGGTCGGAATGGAGAAACATCGTCGTCGTCGTGTTCATGGGGAGCCAACCAGCTGGGTCAGAACGGAATGCGTCATCGTGTTCATCGGGAGGGCTTGGACGGAACAGCCGATGGAAACGAGGCCTAGTGAGGGAGTCCTGGATTAGGGGGTCTCCAGACAGCCGGACTATCTCCATTGGCCGGACTGTTAGACTATGAAGATACAAGATTGAAGACTTCGTCTCGTGTCTGGATGGGACTCTACTTGGCGTGGAAGGCAAGCTAGGCAATACGGATATAGATATCTCCTCCTTTGTAACCGACCTTGTGTAACCCTAACCCTCTCCGGTGTCTATATAAACCGAAGGGTTTTAGTCTGTAGGACAACAACCATAACATACAATCATACGATAGGCTAGCTTCCAGGGTTTAGCCTCTCTGATCTCGTGGTAGATCTACTCTTGTACTACCCATATCATCAATATCAATCAAGCAGGACGTAGGGTTTTACCTCCATCAAGAGGGCCCGAACCTGGGTAAAACATCATGTCCCCTGCCTCCTGTTACCATCCAGCCTAGATGCACAGTTCGGGACCCCCTACCCAAGATCCACCGGTTTTGACACCGACATTGGTGCTTTCATTGAGAGTTCCACTGTGCCATCGCCACCAGGAAGGATGTCTCATCCCGTCTTTAAAGATGGCACTGTTGCTAAAGGATCTTTGGCTGTCGGCCAAACTCTCCGGCTAGGTGGTTTTCTTATGACCGCCTGTTCGGCCGCTGCACCGAAGATGACATCTCGGGTCATCGAAAGCAATCTTCACGTCAACTCGGAACTCGCCAAGAAGTTAGATCCAATGGAGATCTCTTCCCTGAACGAGCTCCTGGATCACATCGCCGCCCTGGGAGTCGCTATAGACTATGATCAGATTGGGCCTAAACCCAATTTGAGGGAGATCAACTCTCCCCAGGTCACCCATCACGTTGCAGTGGTGGAGGAACAATGCAGCAACCCTTCATCTATCTTAAGGACTAGCTATGTCCAGATTCCTGATCCCTCCAAACCGGATACCTGCGGAGGGGAGGACGTCACTCAAGGCCTGAACCTAGAATCAGGCAGTGGGCTAGATTTATCAGAAAACATCCAAGAATCCAAACTTCTGAGTTCGGAAACTCCTTGGCCCCTGAGTCTCAAATTGGGTGAGGATTCGGATTCAATTCCACCCACCCACCCAAACATACGCGATCTATCCCAAATTAGGCAAGAGCCCGAAGAAACAGTACACCATTACTGGGCCAGATTCCTCATGGTCATGAACAGGATAAAGGACTGCCGCGAGGAAGACGCAATTTCATTCTTCTGCAATAATTGCACGGACAAGGGAATCCTCAACGCCATAAGTCGCCACGAAATTACACGCTTTGCCGACTTGGTGTCCATAGTACGAAAGTACTGTGCGATGGAAAGCGCCTGGAAAACCGAAATAAAATTTTGGTATAATCCAGCCCTGAATATAAACCCAGTCCAAAATAAAAGGGTGCATTATCACAATACACCTGGGTTAACTACCAAAATGCAAAAGCCCTCTACGGGGCAAGGAACCGTACTGGAGGGATGGCTCAACGGACCCTGCAAAATTCATAGTACAGCGGATGCAATACCAACGCACAACCTTAGAGCATGTTGGATACTCCGGCAGGTGGCCAATAGTGGTGAGGATCTACTCCTCCCAAATACCACAGAGCACCATCCCGTGGACAACAATACGGTGTTAACGGTCTTTGAGACCTTCGCGTCAAATAATAGACGCAAGCGAACACTCCGCAGCATGGCTGAAATCTGCCACATAGCAGAAATAAATCCTTGGAGTGACACGGCTATTACCTTCAATGCCAGTGATGAACCTAAATTCCGAACAGCCCGAGCACCAGCCGCACTGGTCCTTAGTCCAATCGTGGAAGGCTTTAGACTCACCAAGGTACTCATGGACGGCGGCAGCGGATTAAATCTCATTTATGAGGAAACTCTTCAAAAGATGGAAATAGACTGGAGCCGCATTGAGCAAAGTAGCACAACCTTTAGAGGAATCATCCCCAGTCGGGAAGCACGCTGTGCTCGGAAAATCACACTAGACGTGGTATTCGGCACGCCAGTCAATTACAGGTCCGAAGAAATTACATTCCAAGTGGCCCTGTTCAGCAGCGGATACCACGCTCTATTAGGGCGGGAGGCGTTTACAATCTTCCAAGCCATACCCCATTACGGGTACATGAAGCTCAAAATGCCCGGGCCCAACGGAATCATCACTCTTGCTAGTGATCCGGACATAGCACTCCGCGCCGAAAATAAGACAGCTGCACTGGCCCTTGAGGCACTATCCGAAGCCCTAGCGGCCGATGAACTAACTGCGCTGCGCTCCACGATGAACAGGGATGACGTGATACTCGATAAAAGATCCAAGTCCACCTCCTTTAAACCGGCGGACGAAATAGTCAAATTCCAAGTCCATCCAATGGACCCTACAAAAATAGCTTCCATCGGGGCACAATTAAACCTAGATGTCGACGCCGCACTGCAAGAGTTCCTACGCGAGAACTGGGACATTTTTGCCTGGCACCCTTCAGACATGCCAGGAATCCCACGTAGGCTGGCTGAGCACAGCCTAAATATCCTAAAAGGATTCAAGCCAGTCAAGCAGGCTCTTCGATGTTTCTCCGAACCTAAGAGACAAGCCATGGGAGAGGAACTAGCCAAGCTATTGGAGGTCGGATTCATCAGAGACATAAAACATCCGGACTGGCTAGCAAACCTGGTGATGGTATCAAAGAAGGACAAATCCTGGCGCTTGTGCGTCGATTTTAAGGACCTTAATAAGGCCTTCCCAAAGGATCCCCCCCCCCCCGCATCGATCAAATCATCGACGCTACCGCAGGACATGATTCATTGTGTTTCCTCGACGCATACTCCGGCTACCATCAAATTAAAATGGCAGAGCCAGACCAAGACGCAACGGCATTCATCACACCATACGGCCCATTCTCCTTCAACACAATGCCCTTCGGGCTCAAAAACACCGGTGCAACATATCAACGCATGATTCATACATGTCTGGCAAACCAGATCGGCAAAATAGTGGTGGCATACATAGACGCCATGGTCGTTAAAACCAAGCATGTCGAAACTCTAGTAGACGACTTGAGGCTCACATTCGACAACCTCCAAACATATGACATCAAGCTCAATCCGGAAAAATGCATTGTCGGCGTACCAGCCGGAAAGCTCCTGGGATTCATTGTCTCCAGTAGAGGTATCGAAGCTAATCCGGCCAAAATCCGAGCGTTGTCACAGTTGGCTACCCCAACAGACCTCAAACAAATACAAAAATTGACTGGATGCGTGGCGGCTCTAAGCCGCTTTATCTCCCGCTTGGGAGAAAAGGCATTACCCCTTTATCGCCTCCTCCGGCGCACCGAACACTTCGAGTGGACGGATAACGCCACGGCCAGACTCAATGAAATAAAAGCCATATTGGCAACAAACCCAGTCCTGGCCGTGCCAAACATTGGCGAACCAATGCTATTATACATTGCGGCAACTCATCAAGTAGTAAGCACAGTGCTCGTCGTCGAGCGAGAAGTGGACGGACACAAATTCCCCCTTCAAAAGCCGGTTTACTATGTGTCCACTGTCCTTACTCCATGCAAATCACGGTACCCGCATTATCAAAAGATAACGTACGCGGTATTTATGGCATCCTGAAAGCTGCGACACTACTTTCAAGAGTGTTCCATAACGGTAGCCTCGGAAGTACCACTTAACGATATTATAAACAACCGCGATGCGACGGGCCGAATTGCCGAATGGGCCATTGAGCTCCTCCCATTCGACATAACTTACAAGCCACGGCGAGCTATTAAGTCGCAAGTTTCGGCTGACTTCGTCGCTGAGTGGACGGAAGTCAAACTCCCTAAAGAGTACGACACATATTCAAACTGGATCATGCACTTCGATGGCTCCAAAATGTTGGCTGGTCTAGGGGCTGGCGTCGTTTTGACGTCCCCAACAGGAGATACCGTTCAATACGTACTACAGATAATGTATACGGACTCCAACAACGCAGCCGAATATGAGGCCCTTCTACATGGTCTCCGGATGGCAGTATCCATGGGCATTCAACGCCTAGAGGTGCGCGGGGATTCGAACCTCGTGATATCCCAAATAAATGGAGACTTTGATGCCAAGGATCCGAAAATGGCAGCTTATCGCAATGCCGTCCTAAAAATGTCAGCTCGGTTCGAGGGGCTCGAATTTCACCATGTGGCTCGGGAAAACAATCAGGCAGCAGATATCCTTGCCCGCATCGACGCAAAATGCGATGCAGTCCCTCCCAACATATTTCTGGAAAGGCTCTTCAAGCCATCCATAGCATGGGAAGGGGACATCGGTAACAACAGTCTGGACCCGGCCAAAATACCCGATACCGAACTCTCTGACACAATCGGAGGCTACACCACCGAAATAACACATACAACCCACGAAATAATGGCCATTATTGCCCTGTGGACAGAACCATTCCTGCCCTACCTAACTAGACAGGAACTTCCGGAGGACCAAAATGAGGCACGCTGCATAGTGCAGTGATCCAAGGCCTACAGGGTCCATGAGGGAGAATTGTACAAAAAAGCGCTACCGGAGTCCTTCAAAGGTGCATCTCCGAAGAGGAAGGGCGGAACCTTTTGGAAGAAATTCACGCCGGACTCGGCGGTCATCACGCCGCAGCCCGGGCTCTTGTAAGCAAGGCCTTCCATACAGGATTCTATTGGCGAACGGCCCGGGCAGATGCACAGGACTTGGTCCAACGTTGCGCTGGTTGCCAGCTCTTTGCAAATCCCACCGCCCTCCAAACAATCCCCATTACATGGCCCATCGCGGTCTGTGGGCTTGACATGGTTGGACCCCTTAAAGGGGGAACCCACAAGAAAAAATACTTACTGGTCATGGTGGATAAATTCACCAAATGGATAGAGGCTAAACCGGTTAAAACAGCCGAATCCGGACCGGCGATAGATTTCATATCCAGGGTTGTACACCGTTACGGCGTCCTCCACAGCATCATCACTGATAACGGCACGAACTTCACGGCCGACGAGGTAAAACTCTGGTGCAGCAAAATGGGAATCAAGCTTGATTATGCTTCAGTCTATCACCCACAAACCAACGGTCATGTCGAACGAGCAAATGGTCTTATAATGAGCGGCATTAAACCCAGATTAGTGCGCTCCTTAACGGAGTCTGGCACGCACTGGGTAGAGGAGCTCGACTCTGTACTCTGGGGGCTGCGGACCACGCCGAATCATAGTACCGGATATACACCGTTTTTTATGGTGTATGGCGCAGAGGCAGTCCTGCCCTGTGACATAATTCATGACTCACCTCGAGTGCGCATGTATGAAGAAAGAGAAGCCGAGCTCGATCAGCAGGACAGTCTGGACACCTTGGAGGAAGAGCGCGATGTAGCCAAAGCCCGTTCTGCATTTTACCAGCAACAGGCTCGGAGATACCAAAGCAGAGAAGTATGGGCCAAAACTTATAACGTTGGCGAACTAGTTCTATGGCTGCCGGATAAGAAAAAGAACAAGCTCGAGCCCAAATGGGAAGGTCCCTTCAGTATTGACCAAGTTCTGACCGGGGGAGTGTACTGACTGCGAGATGCATCGACTAGTCGACTCGAGCCGAACCCATGGAACGCAGCCAGGCTTCGAAGATTCTACGCTTAGCACCGGACTTTATGTTAGTCCCCTCCCTTTGTCCATTTTCTGCATATGCATCATCTGTCTTGTTTCCCTTTCTTTCTTTTATTTCTCTAGGCCTTCAAGGGTCACCTTGTGCCTCACTCATACATTACAGATGCGCTAGCTGCACTCTTCATACCTGGGGGCTTCTTTCATAGAAGCTTAAATTATTTACCTGGGCCTCATGCCCAACACATGTGTTATACTTCCGCACGTACCTTTTTTCACCATTATATGCATCGATATGACATAAGTTTTGGCCAAGCTGGGTTGCCTGGCTCCTGTATTTATGCCCTACGTTCCCGTTAATTCAGCTAGGGCATAAGGGGAGCACCTCTATGATTGTTACCGCCGGGTCAGCCAGACGTGTACCTCAGACTGGGTGAAGCCAAAAGCTAGCGTTCTTAAGGGAATATCCGGTAGGTGAACAAAAGATGACTTCTATTATCCATATCTGCCCCCAGATGATTTTTCTGCGCTTCTTATCGCAGTCCGGACATGCACTTTAGGGCATGCTTACCCAGGGAAAGGAACCCTTAACGGAACTATTCTCCCTGGAAGATGTTTCTTACTACCCATGTAATATAACATAACTAGTTGGGCACTTGTCTGATAAAGCACTAATGACCACTACGCCTGGTCTCCACGCATGCCCCGGTTCTTACATAACTGAGAGGGTATTCGGATACACTCCAGACCGTCGGGTCCCGAGGTTGAAGCAAAAAGGTCCGCCACGACAAACGATCTACAATCCGGCTAGAAGGCATTATACATGTCACTTTAAAATTACATAGTCAATTTGACTGGTTGAATTCCTCTTCAATACCATCCAATAGGCTGTCTAGTCTACAGTCTTGTTGGGAATACTTTGCGGCCAATTCTACTTGGCCGTACACTAAGCTCACAGGGATCTCCTTCCCATCGGGCCCCACAGGTCCGACTTCGGCCATGTGGTTGGGGTCAGCCTTCGTATACCGTGTCTTCACCATTGCCCAGGCTTCCCTGGCGCCCTGACGGCATGGGATATCTTCCATAATTGGAAGCGCTGCCGCGTTCCCTTTAGCTTTTCTCCAAGCTCTCCAAGGCCTTCGGGTATGGAGACAGATGGCCACAAGGCCTGGGCGACGCCTTGCATCACCTGCCGAACTTGTTCGTGCAGGTGTGAGAGCTCGGGAAGAAGGTCACCCGTTGAACCGGGCATTTCCTCGGCAGGACGACCTGTTAGCATACCTACAGACATAACTCTGTCAGCCAACTTCCTCACCGAACTCTTTTTCAAAGTCCGTTCAAGCACTTACTAAATATGCCGCGTCGAAGCCGCCGATTTTCCTTAACAGAGTCCGATAGTTGGGCACGAACATCTTGTAGTTCCACGCCCAGCTTGGTGTTGGCAACTAGGAGATCATTTTTCTCCTGCCTCACCCTCGTAAGCACATTCTCACCGGCCTTCAGCTGGCGTAGGAGCTGTTTCTTATCCGGATTTACTCCAGTGTCATCTGCAATTTTATCGTCAGATCTGCATACACTCCGCATTCTATATGATACTTATCATTTGAAGGATATGTTACCAGAGGGGGTCTCTTTGGGCTCCCCTGCGGCGGCCAGTGCGGCCTGAAGTTGGGCTTTGCACTCTTCCAGCTCCTGGGACAATTGAGCATTCTTTTTTGTAAGAACCTACATAACAAATGATCCTTAAATCAGTTATCCTAACTGTTTCAAGTCTCAGGGGCAACTGATATATATAATCACCAAATTTTCTCACCCGTATGTCTTTTACATACTGCTTCGTGGCTCTGGCTAGACCATTTTGAGCGGCACGAAGGTGCGCGTCTCCTGAGTTGAAGGCATCCAATGCCTCTTGGGAGAAACAAGCGTCATGAAGAACAGGCCAGCAACGCCTGTGGTTCATGGCACTTTCCACCTCGGAATTGGTGGCGGACAGTTTATCTGCATCCTCTGTCGGAGGAGCACCCGGCGCACGCCTCGTATTCGTTCCCGCCTCCGAATCCGGCCTTGGAGCCTGGCTTGTGGAGGCGCAATTGGTAGCCTCTCCGGGTATAGTCCGGCGAGCGCTCCTTTTCCTGAAAAGAAGGCATGGGCGTTAATACGCCTCTGAGAATAATGTCTTGCAATAAAGACGACGCGCTGTACCGCTGTGCCGGTGTCTCAATCCGGACTGCGGGTCTTTTCAGGCTGCCTGGCCTCGCGGCCCCTTGTTGGCCAGTCGCCGCAGGCTCGGCCTTCTGCCTCGAGGACCTCCCCTGCAAAACACGGCTGTTATAAGGCGATCAAAAACACGCAAGGATGAATCCCTTTTTGAAGTGCTGGGACTTCGGTCTCAGTCACCTGTGAGGCTGGAACTAGCCCAGGGTAATCGGCCGTAATGGCCACCAAAGCATTATCATTGCTCGATTGGTAAAACACCCCATCCATCAGCTCCACAGATATGTCCGGATCCTCTTGGGAGGCCGGGTCGAGGGACCGTCCAGGGTCCTCGGGTTGTGGAGGGGGGTTGTTTATCTCCCTTACAGCCTGGCGCAATTCCTGCATAGAAATCGCTAGACTGAATACTTAACTGCGGAAATATGAAATGGATGGGCGAGAAAAAGTCTCCGCTTACCCAGCTCGGAGGATTGTACATAGAAAATCCGCCCTGTGGGTTGACATGAAGGAATTCCTCCTCTTCTCCCTTGTACAAAGTGGATAAGATCTTTATTAGATCAGCAACCGATCCGGGCCCTTTACGGCCGTAGCGGGTGGCATCATCCTCCCCGTTGAAATCCCACATGGGGTGGCCTCTATACTGAAGCGGCTGCACCCCCCCCCTCATGATACATATGGCCATGACCTCAATCATGGTCAATCCGGATCGAGCTAAAAAACTTATCCGGCTCATCAGGTAAAGAACGTCCCTGTCATCTTCCTCTAGGGAGCTCCGTGGGCGCCAGCTCCAGCGCTTCTTCAAAGAGGCGTTGTCGAACTCAAGAAGGCCGATCTGAATAGGATCCGGGAGGGGGACGTCTTCTATATAAAACCATTCTGAAGGCTAGTCTTCGGATGCCTTCTTTGGGGTTCCGGACAGGTATCCAGTCCCGAAAACACGCCGCACTTCGGCTCCGCCCACTTGATATATTGACCCCTTCTGAGAACGGGGCACAAGGCAGAACGACTTCTTCCACAGAGCGAAATGAGCCTCACAGCCCAAAAACAACCCGCGAAGGGCTACGAATCCTGTGATATGTAGCATGGAGGCAGGCGTAAGGCTGTGTAACTGGAGGCCGTAGAACTCCCGGAGCCCCCGGAGAAACGGATGAATTGGGAATTTGAGCCCTCTTACCAAATAAGGGACAAGGCATACCCGCTCTCCCTTGGAGGGATTGGGAAGGCTCTCTGCTTGCTCTCCGCCATTATAGGTGGTGAGCCCGGCTCGAACCAGGACCATGTACGCTGGGGGAAGAAATCCCTTGGTCTGAATCATCACTAATTTGCTGTGCGGGACGGAACATCTCTCCCAATCTCCAGGCTTGGAGCTAGGGGAGCAAGAGGAGGAGCTGCGTCGACCGGCCATGATGGAATGGATCTCTATCGGGCGCGCTCCAATGAAGGCTCGCCAAGGGACGATGGTGTGATTTGGATATGAATCCTTGCCTTTTTAATAGGCGGCTCATCCACAACGCTAGGGGGTTAAATGTGAAAACACCCTGGCTCTTCATATTCGCTCGACACGTGGAAAGTGGCCATTATTGGGCGTGGAAGCCAAGGAGTGCAACATTCACAAGAAACCGGACACTATTTCGACAGGTACACAAAATTTGGAGAGGAACCCGTCTTGCAATGCCGAAGACAATACTGCACGCCGGACTCATCGTAATTGAAGCCTGGTTCAGGGGCTACTGAGGGAGTCCTGGATTAGGGGGTCTCCCGACAGCTGGACTATCTCCATTGGCCGGACTGTTAGACTATGAAGATACAAGATTGAAGACTTCGTCTCATGTCCGGATGGGACTCTACTTGGCGTGGAAGGCAAGCTAGGCAATACAGATATAGATATCTCCTCCTTTGTAACCGACCTTGTGTAACCCTAACCCTCTCCGGTGTCTATATAAACCGAAAGGTTTTAGTCCATAGGACAACAACCATAACATACAATCATACCATAGGCTAGCTTCTAGGGTTTAGCCTCTCTGATCTCGTGGTAGATCTACTCTTGAACTACCCATATCATCAATATCAATCAAGCAGGACGTAGGGTTTTACCTCCATCAAGAGGGCCCGAACCTGGGTAAAACATCGTGTCCCCTGCCTCCTGTTACCATCCGGCCTAGACGCACAGTTCGGGACCCCCTACCCGAGATCCGCCGGTTTTGACACCAACACCTGGCGTACCATAGAACGGAGGAAACGGCCATGTGTTCGACCGGCCACGTTCGAAACGGGATCGTGTTCATCTGGAGGGGTCTGGCGTACCGCAAAACGGAGGAAACGGACCTCCTATGGTCGAAACGGGGGTCCTGTTGATCGGGAGGGGTGCGCCTGTACCGCAAAATGGAGGAAACGGACTTGTGTTGGAGCGCTACGGTCGAAACGGGGGTCCTGTTCATCGGCAGGGGTGTGGCGTATCGCAAAACGGGACTCCATGGGATATTGTTCATCTCCACCGTCGACCCCCTCCAGCCTCCACGTGCTACTGATCATCCACCGTTGACCTCCTCCAGCCTCCACCTGTGACTGTTCATCCACGGGCTCCTGTTCATCTAGCCTCCACCGCGCGCTACTCCACCAGCTACTGTTCAACCAGCCCTCTCCACGGGCTCCTGTTCAACCACCCCTCCATGGGCTACTATTCATCCTACCCTCCACCGTCTACTGTTCATCCTGCCCTCCATGGGGTGGTCTTGTTCATCCTGCCCTCCACAGGGTCTTGTTCATCTAGCCCCAACCGGCTCGATCGATCGGGGTACTGTTCATCCAGAAGAAACACCACGGAGTCCTGTTCATCCACCCCCACCGGGAACTATTCATCCACCCCCCCCGCAACACTCACTGTTCATCCAGAGCCAGCATCGATCGGCTTCAGTTAGCAGCAGTAGCGAAGGAATCGCTCGATCGGGTTTAGTTAATAGCCATCGATTGATCGCTCGGGTTCAGTAATGCGTAGCCTGCAGTGCAATCGCTCGGGTTCAGTTAGAGCCCAATGCCTCGCACACACGCGCGTACGTATAAGAGAAATGCGCATCACTTGGCCCCGACTACCCACCGTAACAGGAGACTCCCCGATATTTTCCGCGCCCTGGCTTCTACCACGGTTTTTTCCATCATGGACGGCCCAAAGAATGTCATGCAGCTGCGTCTCCGTCCCTCCCAGGATGAAAAGCCCATTTTCTGTCATGATTTTTTGTCATAGAAGTAGGACCCCACCACATCTATGATGATACCAGGTTTTGTCACAATTATCGTCATAGAAGTGTCATAAGTATGACAGAATTTTTTTTCGTTCGGCCCAAAATGTCACGGATGTGTCTTTTTTTTGTAGTGTCATATATGCATATAGTTATAGCCGTTACTTGTTCATTGCTTTATAGTGTTATATTGCCAGCATATTCCATGTGCTGACCTACACAGGCTGCAACGTATTATGTTGCAGAGTTTTCCGACGAAGAGTAAGCTGCGCTAGGTCGTTGTCGGTCACTCAGCTATGCCGTTGGAGTTGATGGACTCATTTTACCTTCGAAGCTTCCGTTGTTATCTTCTTTAGATGGCCTTCAGCCATATTATTGTAATAAGTACTCTATTTTGGAGACATTCGATGTAATAAGTGTGTGATTAAACTCTGTTATAAATCCTTCAAGTACTGTGTGTGTCAGCATTACCGATCCAGGGATGACACTTATACACATAGATTTGAACGTTTGAGGTCGGATCACTATAAGATGGTATCAGAGCACACGCTGACTGTAGGACGCGACCACTAAGATGAGCCATATGACACTCTTCTCTACTTATTTCTGAATCTTCTCCACTTTCTACTCTATAGATGGCGGACCCAAGGAACAAGTTTGCTCAACCGGATAAAGACACACCTTTTGGACGACACTTGAAGGAAGCCACTCGATACCTGAACATCAGAATACCAAGCTTCACGGGGACCTACACTGCCACTCTACTGGAAGAAGAGCGCTGGACAGTTCGAGTACATGTTCCAGGAAGGACATTCACACCAGTTACGAAGCCCATAGAGTTTTCCTTTGATGCACCAACCTAGAGTCTAGGAAAGAGCATGGCAGCT
Source organism: Triticum dicoccoides (assembly GCF_002162155.2). NCBI lineage: Eukaryota > Viridiplantae > Streptophyta > Magnoliopsida > Poales > Poaceae > Triticum > Triticum dicoccoides. The sequence goes on along the minus strand of NC_041392.1, from coordinate 431,993,557 downwards.
CACATCGCCATGGGACGCATCAACGAAGTTTACCACAAGGATCTTAAGGACACCATCTACTAGATATGTGGATGCTGAGATGAGCAATGGGAGATGATTTGCACCAGGAGGGACAAGTCCATTGCAGCTTACATCTAGGAGTGGAACCAACACATTCTTCGTCAGGAGAACCAGATGTGCGCCAGCATGATAGACCTAAAGAAGGTGATGACCAGGAACATGGAGCTAGAAGAGGAACTCAAGTCTACACCCGATGGATATGAAGAGGAAATTGCAGTACTACTGGAGAAGTTTGAAGACCTGAAGAAGAAGCTAGGAGTATTTAGGGGAGACCCTACGCCAGGAGGTGACGACCATCCCGAAGACTACATCATCATCGATGACACCGACTCCGATCCCGACAGTGATGATGATTATGAAGACGAATATGGAGCAGATATCATGGAGTCTTCTTCCGATCAAAACTTTTAGTCAACCATCATATTATTAGTAGTATTCCCCCACGTATATAGTAGTAGTCCGAGTATTTTGTAAGCGGTAGACTAGATCGATTGTATGCCCTTGTTTGAATTGAGTGGTGTGATAATGAATGTGTTTGTCTCATGTGCATATGGGTAGTGATTTTCTCCCCAGACCTCACTCTATTCTAATCTCTCCCCTCTAAACCTATCAGATGCCTCCGAGACGTGACCCCGGATTTTCCTTCCCACCGGAGCTCACTCAGTTGATCCAACAGCAGAATGCCTTGATGCAGCTACTAGTCCAGAACCAAGGCAACAACAACAACAATCCACCGCCACCACCTCCAGTTGACAACTTGGCCCGTTTTCTGAGGTTGAATCCGCCGGTGTTTTCCAGTAGCACCGAGCCGATTGTCGCTGATGACTGGCTCTGCAGGATTGGAAGGGAGCTGACCACCGCAGGTTGCACAGATGCTGAGAAGGTGCGTTTTGCCGCACATCAATTGGATGGACCCACAGCCTCATGGTGGGAGAATTACACAACCACTTTTCCCATAGCCAATGTCACATGGGACCAGTTTCAGCAAGCTTTTCGCACAGCCCATGTCTCAACTAGAGCAATGAGTATGAAGAAGCATGAGTTTCGCAACTTACGCTAGGGAAATCGTACTGTGGGGCAGTACGTGGATGAGTTTAGTAAGTTAGCTTGCTATGCCCCAGATGATGTGGCCACAGATGTCGCGAAGCAGGAGAAGTTTATGGAAGGGCTGAATGATGACTGAGTATGCAGTTGATAGTGGCAACATTCAATAACTACCAGGATTTGGTAGATAGGGCCCTCATCATTGAAGGCAAGCAAAAACAGATAGAGAGATGCAAAAGGAAGTATGGACAAGGGAAGTACAATTCTGGAGCTCAGCAGAAGCCTCGTTTTACCGCAAACCTCAGAGGACACACTCATAACCATGGAGGCCATACTCATAATGGAGGGAGTTCGCATAACCATCGTGGCCCTAAAAATGGGAATGGGAATGGAGGAAGAAACAGACATAACCATTCCAACCCAACAACACCCGCCAGGAAGGATTTAAGTCACATTACTTGTTTCAAGTGCGGGAAGACTGGACACTACGCCATTGAATGTCCTGAAGCAAAGAATGGGAATGGCAATGGAAGGTCTGGGAAGAAGCCAAACCCTTTCACCAGAGGTCAGGTGAACCACATCAAGGTGGAGGAGGTTGAAGAACAGCCTGATGCAGTGATCGGTAAGTTTTTGATTAAGTCATTTACCGCTCTCGTTCTTTTTGACACTGGTGCATCGCATTCATACATATCAAGGGGATTTGTGGACAAGTTTAAGTTTCCAACCTTAGCCCTTAGGTCACCCATGCCAGTAAGCTCGCCAGGAGCAGAGTATATGGTCAGCTGATGGTGTGATCGGTTACCCCTAACCATTGGTAGCCAAGTTTTCTCCTCGGACCTAATAATTTTGGAGTCTCAAGGATTGGATATAATATTAGGCATGGATTAGTTATCGAAGTATGGAGGAAACATCGATTGTGCTAGTAAGTAAATTTCACTTCCCACCCCGGAGGGAAAAAGGATCAAGTATGTGTCTAGGCATGCGCCAAGGAGGACCCAAGTGAATTCTCTCTCGGAAGTTGTTCAGGAAGAAGTGCATGTCGTGAATAATTACCCGGATGTATTTCCAGAGGAATTACCAGGCATGCGTCCAGATCGAGACATAGAGGTTTTGATAGAGCTGTTGCCAGGCACCGGACCAATATCGAAGAGACCATATCGGATGCCTGCAAATGATCTGGAGGAAATTAAGAAGCAGATTAAGGAGTTATTGGAGAAAGGTTATATCCAACCAAGTTCATCACCATGGGGAGCCCCAGTGCTCTTAGTTGAGAAGAAGGATGGATCTTTGAGAGTGGTCGTTGATTATCGGGCGTTGAATGAAGTGATGATCAAAAACAAGTACCCACTACCGATGATAAATGATCTGTTTGACCAGTTGCAAGGAGCTCAAGTATTCTCTAAGATCGATCTTCGATCAGGATACCACCAGTTCAAGATCCGAGAATAGGATATACCTAAGACAGCTTTCACCACAAGGTATGGGCTATATGAGTACACAGTCATGTCATTTGGATTGACTAATGCTCCTTCTTACTTTATGAGTATGATCAACAAGGTATTCATGGAGTTTTTGGATAAGTTTGTTGTGGTGTTCATTGATGATATTTTGGTGTACTCGAAGAATGAAGAGGGACACAAGGAGCACCTACGCTTAGTTCTCAAGAAGCTCAGGGAACACCAGCTATATGCCAAGTTCAGCAAGTGTGAGTTTTGGTTGAACGAAGTTGGATTTCTTGGACATGTTATATCAGGAGAAGGTATAGCAGTAGACCCCACCAAGGTTTAGTCTGTCACTGAGTGGTTGGCACCCACCTCAGTTGGAGAGATCCCCAGTTTTCGGGGACTCACAGGATATTACAGAAGGTTCATTGAGAATTTCTCCAAGATTGCGAAACCCATGACGGAGTTGTTGAAGAAGGACACCAAGTTCAAATGGACCAAAGATTGCGAGGCTAGTTTTCAGGAGTTGAAGAAACGTTTGGTTACAGCCCCAGTGCTGATTCTTCCGGATATACACAAGCAATTCCAAGTTTATTGCGATGCTTCTCGCTTAGGACTTGGAGGTGTACTTATGCAAGACGGAAGAGTTGTTTCATATGCCTCATGGCAGCTTCGACCTCATGAGTTGAATTATGCCATGCATGATTTGGAGTTAGCAGCAGTAGTGCATGCGCTCAAAACCTGGAGACATTTTGTGATTGGAAACAGATGTGATGTGTACACGGATCACAAGGGTTTAAAGTACATTTTCACACAGAAGGAGTTGAATCTCAGGCAAAGGAGATGGTTGGAGCTCATAAAGGATTATGATATGAAGTTGCATTATCATCCAGGAAAGGACAATGTCGTAGCAGACGCTTTGAGCCACAAGAATTATGCCAATACCCTTGTAAGCGGAGGATTACCGCATGAGTTAGTTGACGATCTCAAGGAACTTCGTTTGGAGATAGTTCCACGAGGTTTTGTTGCAACAATGGAGGTTCACTCTACATTATTGGGAAAGATTCAAGAAGCTCAAAAGGATGATAAGGAAATCACTGAGATAAAGGAGAAGATGAGCAAAGGAAAAGCCAAAGGTTTTCGTAAGGATGAGCACGAGACTTTATGGTTTGAGGATCATGTATATGTGCCCAATAATGCGGAGGTCAGGAAGTTAATAGTCCAGGAAGCTCATGACCCGCCATACTCGATTCACCCCAGAAACACCAAGATGTATTTGGATTTGAAGGAACATTTCTGGTGGACAGGAATGAAGAAGGATATTGCCGAGTATGTAGCAGTATGCGATGTATGTCAGAGAGTGAAGGCACAGCATCAGAAGCCAGCAGGATTATTACAGCCTATGTTGATACCCAAATGGAAGTGGGACAAGCTTGGCATGGATTTCATCACCAGATTACCTAGGACCGGATCAGGATATGATTCTATCTGGGTAGTAGTTGATCGCTTGACCAAGGTAGCTCACTTTATCCTAGTTGTCACACCCTAGCTAGTCATGCATTAGAGTGTTGCATCATGTTTACTCTTTCATCAGAAACTTGAAATGGGGATGACAGAACCCCCAGTCCCCTCTGAAACCAACTAGGGTTTACTAAAAACTTTTTTCAATGAACCTAAAATGCCCTTCTAAAATGCCCATCATTTTTGTCTTGGTTCAGAACCCCTGCCAAAAGTGGTGCACATTTTCCTAGGCCATCTTAGGGTTTTTGAATTAAATCATAAATATTTGAATTTGGGCATTTAAAATTATATAAAATATTTAAATGCTCAAATACCTCCAAACTAAAATGTTTCATGTTGGAAATAATCCAACTATGGACCAGGAGTAATTTGGTGATTTTTGAAGTTGCCTAGGTATTTTATTAAATTCAACAAAGTTGCAGATATATTAAAAAAAGAAAACAGAAACAGAAAAAAAGGGGAAACTTACCTGGCGCCACCGCAGGCCCACCAGCCAGCCCACCTGGCCGGCCCAGCCCGGCCACCGCTCCAGCGAGCTGCTTGGCTCGCCAGGCAGGCAGCCAAGGTGCTCGGCGGCGGCACCGCAGCTCGCCACGCAGCTGCTCGCCGCCTCGCCGCCTCCCTCGCCCGGCTAACACCGTGGATCAGCCTCCCTCTCTCCCCCGAACCCCCAGACACCCCTTCTCCTCTCCAGCTCCTCCCCATCGCACGCCCCAGCCATGGCCGACGCCATCGCCGCCACCCCCTCGCCGTAGCCACGCCCTCCGTCCACACCACGCCGTGCCACCGTGTCCAGGAGCTCCGCCGCTGTCCACTTCATCGAGCAGCCGAGCCCCGAGCGCTCGCAACGCCCGAGTCCACCGCACCGACCTCGCCCGAGCTCACCGTCGCCGGAGATCCCCTTCAACGCCGTCGTCGCTCCGGTCCATCTCCGGCCGCACCAAGGACTCCGTCGCACTCACTGTGAGCTTAGCCATCTTCCCCTCCCTTCCGTTCTTGCTCCTGAGCCGTGTAGCAACCTCCCGGAGCTCAACCGCACCCACCGCCGTGGAGCTCGTCGCCGACGTGCTCCCGGTCATCCTCCGGCCACAAACTGGTGTCCGTCATGCTCACCGTGTCACGTAGCATCTAGCTAGCCACTCCCCGAGCCTCACCGACCCCTCTAGCGTCAAGTTCGTCTTCGGCCGAACCCCGGTGGCCGCCCAAGTCGTCGCCGGCGCCAACTCCGGCCACCCCGACCTCAACGGACTCCGCCAAGAGCTGCGGTTTGTCCTCAGCTCCCCTCCGGTGGTCTCCGCGGCCCATTTGGTGGCCGAAATGGCCAAAACCACTCCCGCCGCCGCGTCGGGCTCGCCGGCGGCTAAACGCCGGCGTCGCTGGCTTTGACTTTGACCACGGGTGGGCCCTGGTTGACTCCCCTGAGTCAATGACAGGTGGGGCCCAGCCCTGTTAATTAAACAGGATTAGTTTTAATTAAGTTTTAATTAAAATAATCACCCTGACATGCGGGACCCACTGTCGGGTTTGACCCAGACCTGTTCCGTTGACCTGCTGACGTCACACTGACGTCAGGCTGACGCAGTAATTGATTTTCTGGATTTAATTTTAATCAGGAAATTCCAGAATATAATTTAAACTTCAAAAATTCATAACTTTTATTCTGTAGCTCCAAATTGGACAAATTATATATGAAAAATGATCAGAAAAATCCAATCTATCCATCTGTACTAGTTTCATGCATGATCAAACAAGTTAAATTGATGTTTTAAGCAGAACAAGGAAAAGCACCTTAAAAGGCCATATTTGAATTTGAAATTTGAATCCTTGATTCAAATTTGTTCAAACCCTTCTGGTTTTAGTTGCATTAGCCCAATACACTCATTTTGCCATGTCTCATGCATGCATCATATTGTTGCATACTGTTTGGTAATGTTTGTGTATCGGTGCTCTCTGCGGCAGGTTCTGCCCCCGAGGAGTACCGTGATTACCCTAACGAAGAACCGTATCAGTGCATCGAACCATCAGGCAAGCAACCAACCATTTGATCATATCGATACAATCCCATGTTCTCGCTCCTGCTCTCTTTTACTGCATTAAGACAACGCGTTTCAAACTGTTGTGTGCTACGGTAGTTGAACCCATTTCCTCTGCATGACCTGTCATTGCCACAGTAACTAGATGAAACCCACTAGCATGTGTAGGAGTTGTTTGAGCCATATGTATGTGTTGTTCCTACCTTGCTATGCCCGCTATGCTTAGAGTCGTGTCAGGTCTGGTTCATCTGGGTGATGGGCTAGAGTGAAATGTTTATCTCGGTAATGAGAGTGGTGTGGTGAACACGATTTGGTAAAGGTATCGATGAGAGGCCATGTAGGAGTACATGGTGGGTTGTTTCATTGAAGCCGACCTTAAGCACTGAGATCTGTATGCGTGATTTAAGATACAGCTACTACCATGCATTGGGCCCTGAAATATGACCCCGCTCGACTTCTTATTCACCCTAGCTCTCTGTCCAGGAGTTGCAAGTAGTTTCTGGTGTTTGTAGTCTACTGGAGGCCGTGGACAGCGCTGACCGTAGGGGTGGGCTGTGATGCGGTAGGTACGTGGCACGGTGTACCGAATACCCGTTAGGTATCTCGGGAACCCTGTTCACATCGTTCGGGGCCGTATGGGAAACCTCGGCCGGACTCCCTGTGGATGGAACCTGAATAGGCGATAAACCTGGACTAGAGGCTTAAGTGTTTAGGTAGGTCGTGGTCTACACCCACGTCGGCTTTCGCTTGAAGTCTGCCGAGCACATGTCGTGTGCAGACGCTAAGTGGTGGAAACATGTATGAAGAAGTACACCCCTGCAGGGTTATCATAATCTATTCGAATAGCCGCGTCCGCGGTAAAGGACTACTTGGTTGCCTATACAGTTCATAGACAAGTAAATGGAAACTGTTAAAAGCCTCAAGATAAGTGTGAGTGCCGAGGATGGCTCTTCCGTAGGAAGTCAGAGGTGGATCCTCGGTAGTGTATTGAAGTGGTGAGTAGTGGACTCGTGTGCGCAAAACCATTTCAAGTTGGAGTATCGTAGGATAGTCTAGCCAAGAGTCAAAGCTGGCTTGCTGCAACAACTCCACCAACCCTTCTTGATAACATGCATGTATGTAGGATCTGATGTAAGTCTTGCTGAGTACCTTTGTACTCATGTTGCTATAATTTACATTTTTACAGAAGACGCTGCAACCCCTTCTGATGGGTTCTACGTAGACGTTGACATCAACGAGTAGGCTAAAGACCCAGGTGGTGACCCTGAGCTTGTGAAGGACCTTGTAGTATAGCTAGGCTTCCCAAGCCTCTTTTATTTTACTAGTTGTCTGTACTCAGACAAGTTACTTCCGCTGCTGGTTTGTATGACTGTATGACTTGTATGTTGGGTCGTGAGACCCGTACCTTTGTGTATGTTATGTATGGCTCCCTGAGCCTTAAATAAAGTACTTGTGTCGTAGAGTCATGTTGTGATGCTTCGTTGTATATGCACATATCGAGCATATTGTGTGTATGATTGAAATGCTTGGTATGTGTGGGATCTGACTATCTAGTTGTTTATCTTTAGTAGCCTCTCTTACCGGGAAATGTCTCCTAGTGTTACCGCTGAGCCATGGTAGCTTGCTACTGCTCTGGAACACCTAGGCTGGCCGGCATGTGTCCTTCTTCGTTCCTGTGTCTGTCCCTTCGGGGAAATGTCACGCTTTGAGTACCGGAGTCCTGTTAGCCCGCTACAGCCCGGTTTACCGAAGTCCTGCTAGCCCAGTGCTACAGCCCGGACCCACTTGCTGATGACCGACACGTTCGAAGTTGGGTCATGGATGCCTGTCCCTGTAAGTCTGGGCCACTTTGGGTTTACGACTAGTCATGTCAGCCCGGGCCCTTTATCATATGGATGCTAGCGACACTATCATATACGTGAGCCAAAAGGCGCAAACGGTCCCGGGCAAAGGTAAGGCGACACCTGTGGGGATACCGTGCGTGAGGCCGCAAAGTGATATGAGGTGTTACCGGCTAGATCGATGTGACATCGAGTCGGGGTCCTGACAGCGTTGGCATCAGAGCCGGACTGCCTGTAGGTTCTCCAAGCCAAACTGGTCGATGTTGAGTCTAGAAATTCTTTAGTTATATGTAGGGGAATTGTTTGTGGGTTGGAACGTAAGGCTCTTTTTACTTCTTTACCTTATGACATTCTGATCTGAGTCAGTCCATTCTTCTACCGGGGGTTAAGGAATTAGGATCTATTCTCTCTATCAGGATCACGTGTTACTAATCAGTAGTACCTTATAAGTTTGATGGATACAAGCCTAGTTCAGTTCTACTACCACATTATGTTGTTAGAATGGATTCAGAACTTTGATATGATGATGTTGAGTGTGTATGAAATCCTTTGTCAAATGTCTCAAAATCCTTCTTGAGCAGTTACAGCTGTTATGCTGCCAAAATTTCGCTAGAAATTCTAATGCCTTTGCATTATGATTGTGCTTTCAGATGGCCACTCGCGACCTCAATCAAGTGGTTCGCCTGACTCGATGCCTAGATGTACCCGGCCATACTGCCAAGTTGGTCAGGGTAATGATTGAGGCTGGATACCGCTGGTATCCTGAGTACACGGTCGAAGAGCAATTCCGAGACTTTAATCAAAGCCAGTATCTCTGCACTGTCAGGATATTTCCATCTTATCCTGGATCCACCGAGCCTCTTCACTGCTCCTATGGTCTCGGGGTTACTATTGAGATGGCTGTGCAGGACGCCGCCTACTCTATGATGACCATTATGCGAGTCAGATCTGGTCTATTTCGGGATTCTGATTTCCGGTATATGCCAGGATCACTTCCGGGAGCACAAGGGTATCTCCAGGCTATCTATGCTGACCCCACTCAGGAGGATTCACGGACTCGCACCACTGCTGAGATGCTCGAGGATAAGGACCGTGAAAATCGGGCCTTAAGGTTAGAGCTCTTCAATACCCGTGCTGACCACTAGGCCACTTTGACTCGGTTCGCACCGGCGGTGCAAGCTGGATTCTCAGATATGCGCGATCTCTATCCTGTGAGATCTGCTCTGCCAGACGTGATGGTTTGGCGTGATGTAGGAGGCATCACCCCACCTCGCGGGCCCCGCAGGCCACCGTCTGTTGGTCCAAGACCCCATCCTAGCCCCTATGGTCCACAAGCTCCGCGAGATCGTCTGTTTCCGGATGATCATGTTGAGCTCCCAGGCTATGGAGGTGACTTCTACGAAGACTACTACGGATCGGTCTGAGTTAGTGGTAGTATCACTAGTTCGCACTAGCTGTGTCGTCTATCGTCCCGCGTGACTCGTGGGATATGACCTAGTTTGTACTCCTTCCGGAGGTGTAGAAAAATAATGTATAGGGGCTTGGAATGCCTCCGATGAGATGTAATCATCTTTCACCGTAATAGTACTTTGTTTGGTCTTGTACTAAACCCTGTATGGTGCGTATGACGATGGAATAAAGAAGCAGTTTCTGTATCTACCATGTCATACGGATGATCATCTTGCATTTCGAGTTATTCCTTACATTTTTACCCTATGTCGGAATTTTGTCATCCTGACTAAATCATTGTCTTGTTTACCTAGGATGGTCAACACGCGCGCTAACCCTGCTTCTCAAGAGCAGGCCGAAGGCAGTGAAGCCAGGGATGCAAATCTGCCTCATCCTCCTTCACTAGCCGAGGTTATGATGGAAGCTGAGAGAAACAAGCGGGAGACCAACCGTTTGTTGGAGCGTATTGAACAGAACACAGCACACCATCAGAGGACTAACGTGGTGTCACTCAGTAATTTTATCAAATTACATCCACCCACGTTCCACCACTCCGTCGAGCCTCTCGACGCTGATGACTGGCTTCGCAGTATCTCTCACAAACTGCGTTCCGCGCTGGTAGCGGAGGCTGACAAGGTCACCTTTGCTGCATATCATCTCGAAGGCCCCGCCAGTCTATGGTGGGAGAATTATGGAGCTATGCGCCCGGCGGGCCATGTCACTACTTGGGCTGAGTTCAGTGAGGCTTTCCGTGAACATCACATTCCGGAGGGTCTCATGGACCGTAAACGTGAAGAATTTTGCAGTTTCACCCAAGGCCGACTTTCTGTGGATGCTTACAGCAGGGAGTTTGGTAATCTCGCACGATATGCAACTGAGGAAGTGTCTACTGATGCCAAGAAGCAAGCAAGGTTCCGTAAGGGCCTTAGTCCTGAGCTTCGCCGCGACCTCCGTCTGCATGAGTGCACATCTTTTCAGAAACTTGTCAACAAAGCCATCAGTGCTGAAACTGGTCAGACTAACTATGACGCAACACGCAAGCATGGCCGTGACATGGGTTCCTCATCCGGTGCTGGTCCTCAGAAGCGCCGCGTGTGGGTACCCAACACCGCCCTGCCACCCAGGTTTACACCGAGGCCATCCTTCCAGGCGCCTCGCCCCGTTCAACAGTCTGCTCCAGCCAAGCCCTATGGGGGTCCAACTAACAATGCTCCTCCACGTACCAGTTCCGTGACTTGTTTCAAGTGTGGGGAATCTGGCCACTATATGCGCGAGTGTCCCCAGACCAACCCCAATCAATCTGCTAAAGCTGTTGTGCGTGGCAAGCCGACAGGAAAAATATTCCACGCCAAGCCGGTCACCGCTTCACGTGGCCATGTCAACTGTATTTCTGCCGAAGAAGCTCAAGAGGATCCCAACGTCGTTCTCGGTACGCTTCTTGTCAATTGCCACCCGGCATCTGTTCTTTTCGATACAGGAGCCTCTCATTCTTTTATATCTGAAAACTATGCTCGCTTGCATAACGTCGCATTCGGTGATATGCCAACCTCTATGGTAATTCAAACTCCGGGATCCAAATGGCAAACTTCTAGAGTAAGCCATGGAAATGAAATCCAAGTCGACAGACTTGTTTTCCTCGCGTCCTTGATAGCCCTTAAATCTTGAGATATTAATATCATTTTGGGTATGGACTGGATGTCAGCTCATCGAGCCAAAATCGATTGCTTCTCTAGGACTGTTCAACTCACTCACCCTTCGGGCAAGATAGTCAATGTCTTGACCCGAATAGCCAAGCGACAATTATATTCTCTTAACGCCAGCCCTTTGCCAGACCTTGAGGACGTTCCGGTAGTCCGTGACTTCCCGGATGTCTTTCCAGAGGAATTGCCAGGTGTTCCACCTGACAGGGATGTTGAGTTCGTAATAGACCTCATTCCAGGAACCGTTCCGATTGCTAGAAGACCTTATAAGATGGCACCCCTAGAACTAGCCGAGCTTAAGAAACAACTCGATGAGTCCTTGAAAAAGGGTTTCATCCGACCTAGTTCATCTCCGTGGGCTTGCCCCGTCCTATTCGTCAAGAAGAAGGATGGTACGGACCGGATGGTTGTAGATTACCGACCTGTCAATTTGGTCACAATCAAGAACAAATATCCGCTTCCCAGGATCAACGACCTGTATGATCAGCTCGCTGGATCCTCAGTCTTCTCCAAGATGGATTTGAGGTTGGGCTACCATCAAATCAAAATCAGAAACGGGGACATCCCTAAAACGGCCTTTGTTACTCGTTACGGCCAATACGAGTACACTGTCATGTCCTTCGGTTTAACCAACGCTCCAGCCACCTTTTCTCGGTTAATGAACTCAATCTTCATGGAGTATTTGGACAAATTCGTCGTAGTTTATCTCGATGATATACTCATCTACTCCAAGAATGAGGAAGAACATGCCGAACATCTACGGCTAGTGTTGCAGAAACTTCGAGAGCATCGCCTTTATGCCAAATTTTCTAAATGTGAATTCTGGTTGTCAGAAGTGACCTATCTGGGTCATGTAATATCTGGTAAAGGTATTGCTGTTAACCCTGAGCGAATTCAAGCCGTCCTTAACTGGACTCCACCCGAATCGGTCAAGCAAGTTCGGAGTTTTCTAGGCTTAGCGAGCTATTGCCGTCGCTTTGTCGAAAACTTCTCCAAAGTTGCTAAACCTTTAACCGAACTCCGCAAGAAAGATAAAAAGTTCGAATGGACTCCACAATGTGAGCACAGCTTTCAGGAACTGAAAAGATGCCTGACTTCTGCTCCCGTACTGGTACCGCCAGATTTCTCTAAGGACTTTGTCATCTACTGCAACGCCTCGCGACAAGGACTAGGTTGCATTCTCATGCAAGATCGACACGTAATTGCCTATGCTTCACGGCAATTGCACCCACATGAGGAGAATTATCCTACTCATGATCTAGAGCTTGCAGCCGTAGTCTATGCGCTTAAGACCTGGCGGCATTACCTCCTCGGTAATCGTTGCGAAATATTCACTGATCACCAAAGTCTGAAGTACATCTTCACCCAACCGGATTTGAATCTCAGGCAAAGACGTTGGGTCGAGTTGATCACAGATTTCGACTTAGGAATAACCTACACCCCAGGGAAAGCCAACGTCATGGCTGATGCGCTAAGTCGTAAATCTTATTGTAACAATCTGATGTTACAACAAAGTCAACCGCTTCTCCATGAGGAATTTCGGAAGCTTAACCTTCACATTGTTCCTCAAGGATTTCTTTCCACCTTGGTGGCGAAACCTACTCTTACGGATCAAATTATTGCTGCCCAGAAGCGAGATAAGGGAATAGCTAAGATCAAGGAGAACATTGCTAGCGGAGGTGCTAGTTGTTTCTCCACAAATGATCATGGTGTTGTGTACTTTGAGAACCGTCTAGTGGTTCCCAAGAACCAGCATCTACGGCAGTTGATCCTTAAGGAGGCTCATGAATCCCCTCTCACTATTCATCCCGGTAGTACTAAGATGTATCAGGACCTACGCTAGAGGTTCTGGTGGACTAGGATGAAGAGAGAAATTGCTCAGTATATTGCTAATTGCGACGTCTGTCGTCGTGTAAAAGCAGAGCATCAACGGCCTGCTGGCACCCTTCAACCCTTAGCTATTCCTGAATGGAAATGGGATAAAATTGGTATGGATTTCATTACCGGTTTTCCCAGGACCAAGAGAGGGAATAATGCTATCTTTGTCGTTGTCGATCGTCTTTCCAAAGTAGCCCATTTCTTACCTGTTCGTGAGAGTATAACCGCTAGTCAGCTGGCAGACTTATACATCTCCCGAATAGTGTCTCTCCATGGTGTTCCTTTGGAAATTAACTCGGATCGAGGAAGTCTCTTCACCTCTCGATTTTGGGAAAGTTTCCAAAATGCTATGGGAACCCGTCTCTCCTTTAGCACCGCTTTCCACCCTCAGTCGAGTGGTCAAGTGGAACGCGTCAACCAGATTCTAGAGGACATGCTTCGAGCCTCTGTTATCTCATTCAGGATGGACTGGGAGAAGTGCCTTCCATTTGCCGAATTCGCTTACAACAACAGTTATCAATCTAGCTTGGGTAAAGCCCCTTTTGAAGTTCTCTATGGACGACGGTGTCGAACACCTCTTAACTGGTCAGAGACCGGGGAAAGACAATTCTTTGGCCTGGATATGATTCAGGAAGCAGAAGAACAAGTTCGCATCGTTCGTGAAAAGTTGAAAACAGCCCAATCTCGTCAAAAGAGTCAATATGACCGAAAACATAAGGCTATGACTTTCGAGGATGACGAGAAGGCTTATCTTCGGGTTACCCCTCTGAAGGGAACCCATCGTTTCGGTATCAAAGGCAAATTGGCTCCTCGTTACATTGGACCTTTTCGCATTCTTGCCAAACGAGGAGAAGTTGCCTACCAGTTGGAACTACCTCCGCATCTCTCCAGAGTCCACGATGTCTTCCACGTTTCTCAACTCAGGCGTTGCTTCTCGGATCCTATCCGTGGAGTGGACCATGAAACGCTTGATCTCCAAGATAATCTTACATACCGAGAGTACCCCATTCGTATCCTCGATCAGGCCGAGCGTACCACTCGACGTCATAATATCAAGTTTCTCAAGGTTCAATGGTCGCACCATTCTGAGGATGAAGCAACTTGGGAAAGGGAGGATCGTCTTCGACTCGAGTACCCCGCCTTCTTTCCGGAGGAACCCAAATCTCGGGACGAGATTCTTTTGAGTGGGGGTGAGTTGTCACACCCTAGCTAGTCATGCATTAGAGTGTTGCATCATGTTTACTCTTTCATCAGAAACTTGAAATGGGGATGACAGAACCCCCAGTCCCCTCTGAAACCAACTAGGGTTTACTAAAAACTTTTTCAATGAACCTGAAATGCCCTTCTAAAATGCCCATCATTTTTGTCTTGGTTCAGAACCCCTGCCAAAAATGGTGCACATTTTCCTAGGCCATCTTAGGGTTTTTGAATTAAATCTTAAATATTTGAATTTGGGCATTTAAAATTATATAAAATATTTAAATGCTCAAATACCTCCAAACTAAAATGTTTCATGTTGGAAATAATCCAACTATGGACCAGGAGTAATTTGGTGATTTTTGAAGTTGCCTAGGTATTTTATTAAATTCAACAAAGTTGCAGATATATTAAAAAAAAGAAAACAGAAACAGAAAAAAAGGGGAAACTTACCTGGCGCCACCGCAGGCCCACCAGCCAGCCCACCTGGCCGGCCCAGCCCGGCCACCGCTCCAGCGAGCTGCTTGGCTCGCCAGGCAGGCAGCCAAGGTGCTCGGCGGCGGCACCGCAGCTCGCCACGCAGCTGCTCGCCGCCTCGCCGCCTCCCTCGCCCGGCTAACGCCGTGGATCAGCCTCCCTCTCTCCCCCGAACCCCCCAGACACCCCCTCTCCTCTCCAGCTCCTCCCCCTCGCACGCCCCAGCCATGGCCGACGCCATCGCCGCCACCCCCTCGCCGTAGCCACGCCCTCCGTCCACCCCACGCCGTGCCACCGTGTCCAGGAGCTCCGCCGCTGTCCACTTCATCGAGCAGCCGAGCCCCGAGCGCTCGCAACGCCCGAGTCCACCGCACCGACCTCGCCCGAGCTCACCGTCGCCGGAGATCCCCTTCAACGCCGTCGTCGCTCCGGTCCATCTCCGGCCGCACCAAGGACTCCGTCGCACTCACTGTGAGCTTAGCCATCTTCCCCTCCCTTCCGTTCTTGCTCCCGAGCGGTGTAGCAACCTCCCGGAGGTCAACCGCACCCACCGCCGTGGAGCTCGTCGCCGACGTGCTCCCGGTCATCCTCCGGCCACAAACTGGTGTCCGTCATGCTCACCGTGTCACGTAGCATCTAGCTAGCCACTCCCCGAGCCTCACCGACCCCTCTAGCGTCAAGTTCGTCTTCGGCCGAACCCCGGTGGCCGCCCAAGTCGTCGCCGGCGCCAACTCCGGCCACCCCGACCTCAACGGACTCCGCCAAGAGCTGCGGTTTGTCCTCAGCTCCCCTCCGGTGGTCTCCGCGGCCCATTTGGTGGCCGAAATGGCCAAAACCACTCCCGCCGCCGCGTCGGGCTCGCCGGCGGCTAAACGCCGGCGTCGCTGGCTTTGACTTTGACCACGGGTGGGCCCTGGCTGACTCCCCTGAGTCAATGACAGGTGGGGCCCAGCCCTGTTAATTAAACAGGATTAGTTTAATTAAGTTTTAATTAAAATAATCACCCTGACATGCGGGACCCACTGTCAGGTTTGACCCAGACCTGTTCCGTTGACCTGCTGATGTCACACTGACGTCAGGCTGACGCAGTAATTGATTTTCTGGATTTAATTTTAATCAGGAAATTCCAGAATATAATTTAAACTTCAAAAATTCATAACTTTTATTCTGTAACTCCAAATTGGACAAATTATATATGAAAAATGATCAGAAAAATCCAATCTATCCATCTGTACTAGTTTCATGCATGATCAAACAAGTTAAATTGATGTTTTAAGCAGAACAAGGAAAAGCACCTTAAAAGGCCATATTTGAATTTGAAATTTGAATCCTTGATTCAAATTTGTTCAAACCCTTCTGGTTTTAGTTGCATTAGCCCAATACACTCATTTTGCCATGTCTCATGCATGCATCATATTGTTGCATACTGTTTGGTAATGTTTGTGTATCGGTGCTCTCTGCGGCAGGTTCTGCCCCCGAGGAGTACCGTGATTACCCTAACGAAGAACCGTATCAGTGCATCGAACCATCAGGCAAGCAACCAACCATTTGATCATATCGATACAATCCCATGTTCTCGCTCCTGCTCTCTTTTACTGCATTAAGACAACGCGTTTCAAACTGCTGTGTGCTACGGTAGTTGAACCCATTTCCTCTGCATGACCTGTCATTGCCACAGTAACTAGATGAAACCCACTAGCATGTGTAGGAGTTGTTTGAGCCATATGTATGTGTTGTTCCTACCTTGCTATGCCTGCTATGCTTAGAGTCGTGTCAGGTCTGGTTCATCTGGGCGATGGGCTAGAGTGAAATGTTATGTCGGTAATGAGAGTGGTGTGGTGAACACGATTTGGTAAAGGTATCGATGAGAGGCCATGTAGGAGTACATGGTGGGTTGTTTCATTGAAGCCGACCTTAAGCACTGAGATCTGTATGCGTGATTTAAGATACAGCTACTACCATGCATTGGGCCCTGAAATATGACCCCGCTCGACTTCTTATTCACCCTAGCTCTCTGTCCAGGAGTTGCAAGTAGTTTCTGGTGTTTGTAGCCTACTGGAGGCCGTGGACAGCGCTGACCGTAGGGGTGGGCTGTGATGCGGTAGGTACGTGGCACGGTGTACCGAATACCCGTTAGGTATCTCGGGAACCTTGTTCACATCGTTCGGGGCCGTATGGGAAACCTCGGCCGGACTCCCTGCGGATGGAACCTGAATAGGCGATAAACCTGGACTAGAGGCTTAAGTGTTTAGGTAGGTCGTGGTCTACACCCACGTCGGCTTTCGCTTGAAGTCTGCCGAGCACATGTCGTGTGCAGACGCTAAGTGGTGGAAACATGTATGAAGAAGTACACCCCTGCAGGGTTATCATAATCTATTCGAATAGCCGCGTCCGCGGTAAAGGACTACTTGGTTGCCTATACAGTTCATAGACAAGTAAATGGAAACTGTTAAAAGCCTCAAGATAAGTGTGAGTGCCGAGGATGGCTCTTCCATAGGAATTTGGAGGTGGATCCTCGGTAGTGTATTGAAGTGGTGAGTAGTGGACTCGTGTGCGCAAAACCATTTCAAGTTGGAGTATCGTAGGATAGTCTAGCCAAGAGTCAAAGCTGGCTTGCTGCAACAACTCCACCAACCCTTCTTGATAACATGCATGTATGTAGGATCTGATGTAAGTCTTGCTGAGTACCTTTGTACTCATGTTGCTATAATTTACATTTTTACAGAAGACGCTGCAACCCCTTCTGATGGGTTCTACGTAGACGTTGACATCAACGAGTAGGCTAAAGACCCAGGTGGTGACCCTGAGCTTGTGAAGGACCTTGTAGTATAGCTAGGCTTCCCAAGCCTCTTTTATTTTACTAGTTGTCTGTACTCAGACAAGTTACTTCCGCTGCTGGTTTGTATGACTGTATGACTTGTATGTTGGGTCGTGAGACCCGTACCTTTGTGTATGTTATGTATGGCTCACTGAGCCTTAAATAAAGTACTTGTGTCATAGAGTCATGTTGTGATGCTTCGTTGTATTTGCACATATCGAGCATATTGTGTGTATGATTGAAATGCTTGGTATGTGTGGGATCTGACTATCTAGTTGTTTATCTTTAGTAGCCTCTCTTACCGGGAAATGTCTCCTAGTGTTACCGCTGAGCCATGGTAGCTTGCTACTGCTCTGGAACACTTAGGCTGGCCGGCATGTGTCCTTCTTCGTTCCTGTGTCTGTCCCTTCGGGGAAATGTCACGCTTTGAGTACCGGAGTCCTGTTAGCCCGCTACAGCCCGGTTTACTGGAGTCCTGCTAGCCCAGTGCTACAGCCCGGACCCACTTGCTGATGACCGACACGTTCGAAGCTGGGTCATGGATGCCTGTCCCTGTAAGTCTGTGCCACTTTGGGTTTACGACTAGTCATGTCAGCCCGGGCTCTTTATCATATGGATGCTAGCGACACTTTCATATACGCGAGCCAAAAAGCGCAAACGGTCCCGGGAAAAGGTAAGACGACACCCGTGGGGATACCGTGCGTGAGGCCGCAAAGTGATATGAGGTGTTACCAGCTAGATCGATGTGACATCGAGTCGGGGTCCTGACAGCGTTGGTAGCTTTAGTTGCATTAGCCCAACACACTCATATTGCCATGTTTCATGCATGCATCATATTGTTGCACATTGTTTGGTGATGCCTGTGTATCGTTATCCTTTACGACAGGATCTGTCCCCGAGGAGTACCGTGACTACCCTAACGAAGAACCGTATCCGTGCATCGAACCATCAGGCAAGCAACCAACCATTTGATCATATCGATACAATCCCATGTTCTCGCTCCTGCTCTCTTTTACTGCATTAAGACAACGCGATTCAAACTGCTGTGTGCTACGGTAGTTGAACCCATTTCCTCTGCATGACCTGTCATTGCCTCAGTAACTAGATGAAACCCACTAGCATGTGTAGGAGTTGATTGAGCCATATGTATGTGTTGTTCCTACCTTGCTATGCCTGCTATGCTTAGAGTCGTGTCAGGTCTGGTTCATCTGGGTGATGGGCTAGAGTGAAATGATTATGTCGGTAATGAGAGTGGTGTGGTGAACACGATTTGGTAAAGGTATCGATGAGAGGCCATGTAGGAGTACATGGTGGGTTGTTTCATTGAAGCCGACCTTAAGCACTGAGATCTATATGTGTGATTTAAGATACAGCTACTACCATGCATTGGGCCCTGAAATATGACCCCGCTCGACTTCTTATTCACCCTAGCTCTCTGTCCAGGAGTTGCAAGTAGTTTCTGGTGTTTGTAGCCTACTGGAGGCCGTGGACAGCGCTGACCGTAGGGGTGGGCTGTGATGCGGTAGGTACGTGGCACGGTGTACCGAATACCCGTTAGGTATCTCGGGAACCTTGTTCACATCGTTCGGGGCCGTATGGGAAACCTCGGCCGGACTCCCTGCGGATGGAACCTGAATAGGCGATAAACCTGGACTAGAGGCTTAAGTGTTTAGGTAGGTCGTGGTCTACACCCACGTCGGCTTTCGCTTGAAGTCTGCCGAGCACATGTCGTGTGCAGACGCTAAGTGGTGGAAACATGTATGAAGAAGTACACCCCTGCAGGGTTATCATAATCTATTCGAATAGCCGCGTCCGCGGTAAAGGACTACTTGGTTGCCTATACAGTTCATAGACAAGTAAATGGAAACTGTTAAAAGCCTCAAGATAAGTGTGAGTGCCAAGGATGGCTCTTCCGTAGGAAGTCGGAGGTGGATCCTCGGTAGTGTATTGAAGTGGTGAGTAGTGGACTCGTGTGCGCAAAACCATTTCAAGTTGGAGTATCGTAGGATAGTCTAGCCAAGAGTCAAAGCTGGCTTGCTGCAACAACTCCACCAACCCTTCTTGATAACATGCATGTATGTAGGATCTGATGTAAGTCTTGCTGAGTACCTTTGTACTCATGTTGCTATAATTTACATTTTTACAGAAGACGCTGCAACCCCTTCTGATGGGTTCTACGTAGACGTTGACATCAACGAGTAGGCTAAAGACCCAGGTGGTGACCCTGAGCTTGTGAAGGACCTTGTAGTATAGCTAGGCTTTCCAAGCCTCTTTTATTTTACTAGTTGTCTGTACTCAGACAAGTTACTTCCGCTGCTGGTTTGTATGACTGTATGACTTGTATGTTGGGTCGTGAGACCCGTACCTTTGTGTATGTTATGTATGGCTCCCTGAGCCTTAAATAAAGTACTTGTGTCGTAGAGTCATGTTGTGATGCTTCGTTGTATATGCACATATCGAGCATATTGTGTGTATGATTGAAATGCTTGGTATGTGTGGGATCTGACTATCTAGTTGTTTATCTTTAGTAGCCTCTCTTACCGGGAAATGTCTCCTAGTGTTACCGCTGAGCCATGGTAGCTTGCTACTGCTCTGGAACACCTAGGCTGGCCGGCATGTGTCCTTCTTCGTTCCTGTGTCTGTCCCTTCGGGGAAATGTCACGCTTTGAGTACCGGAGTCCTGTTAGCCCGCTACAGCCCGGTTTACCGGAGTCCTGCTAGCCCAGTGCTACAGCCCGGACCCACTTGCTGATGACCGACACGTTCGAAGTTGGGTCATGGATGCATGTCCCTGTAAGTCTGGGCCACTTTGGGTTTACGACTAGTCATGTCAGCCCGGGCCCTTTATCATATGGATGCTAGCGACACTATCATATACGTGAGCCAAAAGGCGCAAACGGTCCCGGGCAAAGGTAAGGCGACACCCGTGGGGATACCGTGCGTGAGGCCGCAAAGTGATATGAGGTGTTACCGGCTAGATCGATGTGACATCGAGTCGGGGTCCTGACACTAGTGAAAACCACCTATACAAGCGCGAAGTTGGCCAAGATATATATGACCAGGATCGTATGTCTGCATGGAGTTCCGAGGACCATCGTATCAGATAGAGGGACACAATTTACCTCGAAGTTTTGGGATCAGTTGCACCAGACTTTGGGTACTAGGCTAGAGTTCATCACAACCTTTCATCCGCAGACAGATGGACAGACCGAGAGAGTCAATAAGATTCTGGAGGACATGTTGAGAGCTTGTGCGCTAGATTATGGATCTACTTGGGATGATCATTTGCCTTACGCAGAGTTCTCCTACAACAACAGTTATCAGGCTAGTTTGAAGATGGCACCTTTTGAAGCCTTGTCTGGAAGGAGATCCAGGACACCGTTAATGTGGGATGAAGTTGGAGACCGCTAGCTGTTTCGACCAGATTTGATCAAAGAGTCTGAAGAGAAGGTTAAGTTGATTCGTGATAGACTAAAGGTAGCTCAGTCCAGGCAGAAGAGTTATGCCGATACTGAACGCAGGGAGGTAGTCTACGAGATTGGAGACAGAGCATATCTTTGCGTGTCACCACTCTGAGGAGTTCAATGATTTGGAGTTAAGGGAAAGTTAGCCCCAAGATTTGTAGGACCATACCGAGTTCTGGAACATATGGGAGAAGTTTTCTACAAATTGGAGTTACACGAAGGATTGTCAGGAGTACATGATGTGTTTCACGTTTCCCAGTTGAAGAAGTGCCATGCTGAGATGGCCGATATTCCTCTAAGAGATACAGTGCCCTTGGAAGTAATTCATTTGGAGAGTGATCTGACCTACGAGGAGAAACCCATCAAGATTCTCGAGTTTGCCAGCCAAGTTACTCGTAGCAAGGTTATCAAGTTTTTCAAAGTTCAGTGGAGCCACCATACCGAGGATGGAGCCACCTGGGAGCGAGAAGAAGACCTACGGAAAGACCACCCACACCTATTCTCTAGCCAACCCAAATCTCAAGGGCGAGATTCATCTTAAGGGGGGTAGGTTTGTAACATCCCAATTTTCAATTTGGATGTTATACATAGGTCATCATATCCATATCATATTTTATTTGCATTTTGGTTGTGATCCTAGAAATCTTCAGCAACTCAAGGACCCAAGGAGAGAGTTGGGGATTTCATAAATTTTCATATTTGAATTTTATCAAATTTGAAAAGAGGATCAATTTGATTTTAATATTTTTTTTCTCCAATTATTTACAATATTTAAAATAAAAGAGAGAAGATAATATGCCTTCTTCAAAAGAAAGGAATATTGGAGAAGAAACTTTAAAATCAAATAAAAATTTTATTTGGATTTTATTTGCTATTTTATTTGAATTTAGAAAAATATGCATTTTTAAAAATTGCATTTTAGGCCAGAAAAATGTTCACTTTGTTCTAAATAATAGGTTTAGACGGTGAAAATTGTTTTTGCTATTTTTAGTTTTTTAATATTTTATTAGGATTTTTCTTCGAGCGAAATTTTTTTATTTTAAAAAAAAGTTTGTGGCCGAACTAGCCGGCCCAGCCAACGCCAGGCCGCGGCCCAGTCGCCACAGCCTCGTCCCCGTCCCCGGGACGGACTCCCGCTTGCCGCCGCCACCGAGTCCGGCTCGCCCACGCCTCGCCACCGCCTCGCCTCGCCCCTCCTCCAAGCCCCCCGGCCTCGTTAAATAGGGCCGAAGCCCGACCTCTCCTCCCCCTCAAGCCTCCGCCGCCGATACGATCCGATTAGCCGCCGTCACCGGTTCCTCTCCGTGAACCAGTATAACCGCCGAAAACCGCCTCTTTTTTTAGTTTTCGGTTTTTCCTTTTATATCGGTTTTATTATTAGGTTAGGTTAGTTAGCAAACGTTCGTTCGTTTAGATCTGAGAGTGAACATTTTTGTTCGTTAGTTTCTATTAGCGAACATTCGTTCGATAGGTTTTTCTTTTAATTTTTATTTTTGGCCAGGGACCTATCCACGATTAATTTTATCATAGATTAGTCCCTGATCTTCAATCCTTCGCTACTTTTTGTTTGTTCGTCCAAATCCAGTGAAACCAATGACAAAATCTTTGTCTTGTTCCCCTCTTTCCAGATAACCAACTTGAACATGGTTTTGACAAATTAAAATTTGGTTGCAAGCAGATTTGAATTCGAACTTCTTTTGATCGTAGTTGGAGTTTCGTAGCTCCGACTCGATAGATTCTTTTTGCTAATCGAAGCTCTTCAGTTGAACTTTCAGTTTGGATCTTTTTATTTGAGTTTTACCCTTGCATCTTTCTTGAGTGCTTATGTATGTTATTGTTTGTTCACGATAGAGTTTACGGAGTGCGAAGCGTGCTACTACGAGTCACTAGGGTTTTCAGATCGTCAGCAAGGCAAGTAACACTTTGATCATACTCCTTTATTACCCAGTTTTATGCATTAGTTTCAATCCTCAAACACTGGATGGTTATGACTTGAATACTTGTGGGTATTTGGGAAGTAGTGATGAGGTAGTACCTATTGTATTTATTTCAAACCCTGGGAGCTACTTCTACATTATGCTTATACTACTATGCTATGCTCGTAGACGTGGTTTGGTTTGAGTGATCCATGACAGATGTGATAGTTTTAATTAATGGTTAAACTTAAGGTGGCTACTTTAATACACATCTGGGCGGATTAGTTGAGGCACCCTGGAGCACCCAATGGTTGTCTGGGCACTTGGAGCAATCCAGTGTTGTCTTGGGATATCCCGGAGTACCCATGTGATCATCCTACGGTTTGCCACCAAGGCTCAAACGGATCATAAGATTATTCATGCTGGAAATTTCCATCTGCAGCCACAAGCCATTATGGGCTCTAGCATAGTTGAGTAAGTTCTGTGACCTCTTTCAGTGGTAGGCTAGCAGATGTAGGGGACGTAGGTGGTACTGTCTACCCAGAGTAAAGAGTTAATGCTTCTGAAAGACTGTGTCTCGGTCATCCGTTTCTCAAACACCATGTAGTGCAAGAAATCCAACGGAGGAGATCGAGTCTTGTGGGGAAAAGTGCGCAAACCTCTACAGAGTGTATAAACTAATCATGGTTAGCCGTGTCCCCAGTTATGGACATCTTGAGTATCTAGTACTTGAATTATTGATTTGTTCTCATCACTCTATTTAATTAATTTGTTAGGTTGATGATTATTTAATTTGGGATTGAGTTGGAGGAACCTTCTCAATGTTTTCAACAAACTTTGTAGTTAAATAAAATCTATTCCTTTGTTGTAGGGAAAAACTAGCTTTCTGCAAAAATAACCATAGAGCCTCCGCCAGCCATATATGCATATAGTTATAGCTGTTACTTGCTCATTGCTTTATAGTGTTATCTTGCCAGCATATTCCATGTGCTGACCTACACAAGCTGCAACATATTATGTTGCAGAGTTTTCAGATGAAGAGTAAGGTGCGCTAGGTCGTTGTCATGCACTCAGCTATGCCGTTGGAGTTGATGGACTCATTTTACCTTCGAAGCTTCCGCTGTTACCTTCTTTCGATGGCCTTCAGCCATATTATTGCAATAAGTACTCTCTTTTGGAGCCATTCGATTTACAAGGGTATGATTGAACTCTGTTATAAATCCTTCAAGTATTGTGTGTGTCATCATTACCGATCCAGGGATGACACTTATACACAGAGATTTGACTGTTTGAGGTCGGATCGCTACAATAGGTTTGAGCATCACTTTGGAAATGTGAACTATGATTCACCTAGACCCCCTTTAACAGTACGAATTTTCCTATGACTCAAAATAAGAAGAAAGAAACTCCGAAAATAAAAGTCTTCAAGCTTCAAAGTGTTCACATCAATTTCTTCAAAGGTCATACCATTTTCATCACCCTGTTCTTTACTTGAAGAAATACATTTTTAGGGGTCGTCTTCCACGGGTTAAACCAAATCTTCAGGGACTATAACTCATGTGTACACTCCCAAACACATTAGTCCCTCAACCTATTTGTCTTCAATACTCCAAAACCACTAAGGGGGCACTTGATGCACTTACAATCTCCCCCTTTTTGGTGATTGATGACAAATTGGTTAGGTTTTCAACAGGAGTAAATAATGGAAGTGTAAGTACAGAGTATGAAGAAATTGGTTACAAAATATTGAGGAACTCCCCCTGAAGATGTGCATGAGAAGAATTTGCTTTGGATTGCAAATGCACATGGCAGGTTGAAATTGTGGAGATCTACCCCTATATCTTGGAATTCAATCTTGCATGATCATAAGATATTGAAGAATTTGAATGCATGATGAAAATTGATGTTTGACAAAAGTGTGTATGCATGAGAAGATATATTAAGAGCAGGGCATGCATATAAAAAGTAGCAAAAGAGTCAGACCACCAATAGTTATTTAAGTTACAACTCATCAAAGAGCGAATCAAATAAAGTCCAAGAGTTGTAACTTAGAAGAAAAAAACAGGCCATATAACGACCTGCTTGAAGACTAACTCAGACTTCTCCCCCTTTGCCATCAAATGACCAAAAGGAGACAAAACTGAGAACCAATGCCCCTAAAGAATATCATCATGACAAAGTCGGAGGAGCGCCAACGTTAGTGTCGGGATCGTGTGAAGCAGAAGGGTCGGCCACAATGCCTTTAACATCTTCATTTCGTTGGTGGAGCACAATGGAGACACTGAGTTCGGGACGAGTGGAGGAACTTGAACCTTCTCGAACTTCTTCTTGGGTGAATTTTCCCAATCAAAGTTCATCTGGAAGTCCGTTGCAACAAGTTCGTCATCTGTGTTCATGTGTGAAAGCATGGCCCATGTTCTGTCAAATATCTCGTGGGCGTAGTAGTGATTTCTGCAAACATAGTTATGCGTCATAGTCATATTGGCGTTAATAGCAGCAAGTTGACTTTTAACCCAATCATGATTCATGTCTATCTTCTAGTGCAGGCTGATGAGGAGTTCACGGTTAGTCATGACATGTGGTACTTCTTGTGAGCAGATGGTCTTGATGCCTTTGTAGCAGCGTCCTGGCTCGCAGTTTCATCACCAGTTGAATGGGAGATAAGCTGATGAAATTGTCCATCGAGGACGAATTCCTTCATCTATGACTGCCCTGACCTTGCCAGGAACTGAGGAGATAGTGCTTTGAAGTGATTCAACCTTTGGCAGACAACTGAGATGATTCTGTCCATCAGCCCTGTAGTTGATTGAAGATTGGGATTTGATGAATCTCATGATCCATGGAGCATACGGCTTCAGATCAAAGGGTGACTGGGCCACTATGACCAAAGTCCTCATGAAGAAATCTTGTATGTTAATGGGAGTGCCATGTATGATATGAAATAGCATACTCTTCATGAATCCCACAACTTCTTCACTTGCAGAGTTGTGTCCTTTGATGGGACTGAGGGTATTGGCCAGAATGCGGTAGACTGGGCAAGGCACGTATAGCAAGTCTTCACCAAGAAGGTAGTCTTGTGAGCTTCTCCTTCAGCCAATGGCTTCATCAGCACTTGCATAAAATGATTTGGTAGCTCAGGTTCTTCATAGATCTTCTTTGCTTCTTCAAGGGGTGGATCTAGTGGAAGAGCACGAAGTAGTTCATCAATTGGTTCCTTGCAGCGAGTGTCTTCACTCATCCAGTCCGGAGCCCATGTCGAAATGTCATCAACATTTCCTGAGAAGTGCATAGTTGTATAGAACTAAAGAATGAGTTATTAATTCCAATCGCAGACATCCGAGTAGAAGCTAAGCAGCCCAACATCATGAAGACCAGCCAAAACTGGCCAAAAGGATGGAATGGATTCCATGTCCATATAAGGAATATGACGATGCAGGAAGATATTGTCTTCTCAAATAACAATGAAGCATAGTAGTTTATTTGCATCTTGGTCCAGAAGCATATACGCCTGATCTTGGCTCAGTCATATGGTGACTCACCGATGAAGAAATTCTTCTCTTAGAAGAATTTGGAATTATCGAACTGTGGCCGTCTGAGGCTTCTGCGAATCTTTGGCATGACCTAAACTGGTTGAAGAGTGATTTTATTCGGCCTTACATCAAACACTGGTCTTTGAGAGCCAGTTGAGTCTTGTGGATCTGTGACAACAAGTGATTTTGCAATTTCTTCAGCAGTAGCAGTTGGAATAGTGTGAGTATCTATTGAACGAACTGATTCTTCGTGCTGAGGGGATGTATTGATGACATCCACCATTAGGTTTTGTTTTGTAGTCTCATCAGCTGTTGCAGCTATAATTTCTTCATCAATTGTTTGAATAGAAGGTTGTCTTTCTTCAGAACCAGTGTGAATTTCTCAAATGCGCGTGGGTGACTGCGACACTTGAGTTTGAGGTGTGGTGACGGGTGAATTGGGATGTGCTGCTTCCCAAAATTCATCATGCAGTACGGGTTGATACGTCCATTTTGCATCATGTTTTCTAACTGTTATTTATAATCTTTTTATGCAAAATAATGCTTTATGGAGTAATTCTAATGCCTTTTCTCTCATAATATGCAAGGTTTACACAAAGAGGGAGAATGCCGGCAGCTAGAATTCTGGACCTGAAAAAGCTACGTCAGAGTTACCTATTCTGCACAACTCCAAATGAGCTGAAAATTTATGGAGAATTATTTGAATGTATAAAAAATACTGGAGCAAATGACTATCGGAGGGGGGCCGACCTGGTGAGCACAAGACACCAGGGCGCTCCAGGGTGGGTTGCGCTCAGCCCAGCCCGCCTCCGGTGCCCATCTTCTGGTATATATGTCTCTTTGACCTAGAAAAGAAGGACAAGTATTTCGGGATGGAGTGCCGCCGTCTCGAGGCGGAACTTGGGCAGGAGCACTTTTGCCCTCTGGCGGAGTAATTCCGCCGGGGGAACTTCCCTCCCGAAGGGGGGAATCGAAGCCATCGTCATCACCAACAACCCTCTCATCTTTGAGAGGCCAATCTCCATCAACATCTTCAATAGCACCATCTCCTCTCAAACCCTAGTTCATCTCTTGTGTTCAGTCTTTGTATCGGAACCTCAGATTGGTACCTGTGAGTGACAAGTAGTGTTGATTAAATCTTGTAGTTGATTAGTATATGGTTTATTTGGTGGAAGATTATATGTTCAAATCCATTATGCTATTTAATAGCCCTCTGATCTTGAGCATGATTATCATTTGTGAGTAGTTACTTTTGTTCTTGAGGTCACGGGAGAAATCTTGTTGCAAGTAATCATGTGAATTTGATATGTGTTCGATATTGCGATGATATGTATGTTGTGATTCCCTTAGTGGTGTCATGTGAACGTCGACTACATGGAACTTCGCCATATTTGGGCCTAAGGGAATGCATTGTGGAGTAGTTATTAGATGATGGGTTGCTAGAGTGACAGAAGCTTAAACCTTAGTTTATGCGCTACTTCGTAAGGGACCGATTTGGATCCAAATGTTTAATGCTATGTGTAGATTTTATCTTAATACTTTTCTCATAGTTGCGGATGCTTGCGAGGAGGTTAAGCATAAGTGGGAGGTTTGTTCAAGTAAGAACAACACCCAAGCACCGGTGCACCCACATATCAAATCATCAAAGTAGCGAACACGAATCAAACCAACATGATGAAAGTGACTAGATGAAATCCATGTGTACCCTCAAGAACGCTTTGCTTATTATAAGAGACCGTTTTGGCATGTCCTTTGCCACAAAAGGATTGGGATATTTTTCTGCACTTTATTTAACATTACCGTTACTTGTCCGTTACAAATTATCTTGCTATCAAACTACCTATTACCGCTATTTCAGTGCTTGCAGAAAATAACTTGCTGAAAACCACTTGTCATTTCCTTCTGCTCCTCATTGGGTTCGACCCTCTTACTTATCGAAAGGACTATGATTGATCCCCTATACTTGTGGTTCATCAAGAATATTTTCTGTCGCTGTTGCCGGGGAGTGAAGCGCTCTTGGTAAGTGGAAATTGGTAAGGAAAAATTTATACTACGTGCTGAAATTTGTTGCCACTTGCTACTATGGAAAAGAATCCTTTGAGGGGTTTGTTTGGGGTATCTTCACCTCGACCGGAAGCAGAATTAGTTTCCCCTCAACCTACTTCACCTATTGAAAATATTGGTTATGAGATTCCTTCAGGTATGATAGAACAACTGCTAGCTAATCCTTATACAGGAGATGGAATTGAACATCCTGATATGCACTTGATCTATGTGGATGAAATTTGTGGATTATTTAAGCTTGCAGGTTTACCTAGAGATGAAGCTAAGAATAATGTTTTCCCTTTATCTTTGAAGGGAAAAGCATTGGCATGGTATAGGCTATGCGATGATGTTGGATCTTGGAACTGGAATCGATTGAAATTGGAATTTCACCAAAAGAATATCCTATGCATCTAGTTCACCGTGATCGGAATTATATATATAATTTTTGGCCTCGTGAAGGAGAAAGTATCTCTCTAGCTTGGGGGAGGCTTAAGTCAATGTTATATTCATGCCTAAATCATGAGCTCTTAAGATAAATTACTATTCAGAACTTTTATGCTTGGCTTTCTCGTGATGATCAATCCATGCTTGATACTTCTTGTACTGGTTCTTTTATGAAGAAGACTATTGAATTCAGGTGGGATCTCTTATAAAGAATTAAATGCAACTCTGAAGATTGGGAACTCGACGAAGGTAAAGAGTCAGGTATTAAGCTTAAGTTTAATTGTGTTAAATCTTTTATGAATACCGATGCCTTTCACAAGTTAGCACTCTAAGATAATAGCTTCTTTTTTTGAATCCTTTTCTACTCATGTTGATCTCCCTAAGGAGAAGTGGTTTAAATATCATCCACCTATTAAAAAAGAAACTAAAAACCGGTTAAAGCTAAAGATGAAACTATTATTTATAATGTTGATCCAGTTGTGCCCACTTCTTATATTGAAAAACCACCTTTCCATGTTAGGATAAATTAACATTCTAAGGTATCAACTGTGGTTTGCAAAAGTAATATTAAATCACCTAAACCCTCCGAGCAAATTAAAGTGGAACCTAGTGTTGCTATGGTCAAAGATGTCCTAGTAGGAAATATTGATGGGCCCGTTTTTTACTTCTCTGATGAAGCTACTAGAATTGCCAAACCCGATGAAAAAGATAAACATAGACCTGTTGTTGGCATGCATGTTGTCTCAGTTAAAATAGGAGAACATTGTTATCATGGTTTATGTGACATAGATGCTAGCATGAGTGCTATTCCTTTTACCTTATATCAAGAAACTATGGATGATATAGCACCCGCTGAAATAGAAGACATAGATGTTACTATTAAACTTGCCAATAGAGACACCATCACACCACTTGGGATTGTTAGAGATGTTGAAGTCTTCTGTGGGAAAACAAAATACCCTTCTGATTTTCTAGTTCTTGGTTCCCCACAAGATGATTTTTGTCCCATTATTTTTGGTAGATCCTTCTTGAACATCGTTAATGCTAAAATAGATTGTGAGAAACAAACTGCCAGTGTTAGCTTTGGTGATGAGTCTCATGAGTCTAATTTCTCCAAGTTTAATAGACAACCTCATAATAAAGAATTATCTAGTAAGGATGAAATAATTGGTCTTGCTTCTATTGTTGTGCCTCCTACTATTCCTTTAGAACAATATTTGCTAGACCATTAAAATGACATGCACATGCATGATAAAAATGAAATAGACAAAAATTTCTTTGAACAACAACCTCTGCTTGAACAAAATTTGCCTATTGAAACTCTAGGGGGTCCTCCTCCACCTAAAAGTGATCCTGTATTTGAATTAAAAAATTGCCAGACACTTTGAAGTATGCTTATCTTGATGAGAAAAAGATATATCATGTTATTATTAGTGCTAACCTTTCAGTACATGAAGAAGAAAGATTATTGAAAATTCTGAAGAAGCAGCGAGCTGCTATTGGATATACTCTTGATAATCTTAAGGGCATTAGTCCCACTCTATGTCAGCACAAGATTAATATGGAACCTGATGCTAAACCCGTTGTTGATCACCAACGACGTTTGAATCCTAAAAGTAAAGAAGTGGTAAGAACTAAAATACTAAAGCTTCTTGAAGCAGGTATAATCTATCCCATAGCTGATAGTAGATGGGTAAGTCATGTTCATTGTGTCCCTAAGAAGGGGGGTATCATTGTTGTTCCTAATGATAAAAATGAACTTATTCCACAAAGAATTGTCATTGGTTATAGAATGTTAATTGATTTAGAAAATTAAATAAAGCTACTAGAAAATATCATTACCCTCTGCCTTTTATTGATCAAATGCTGGAAAGATTATCTAAGCACACACACTTTTGTTTTCTTGATGGATATACTGGTTTTTCTCAAATACCAGTTCCACAACCCAATCAAGGGAAAACCACTTTTACTTGTCCTTTTGGAACTTATGCTTATAGACGTATGCATTTTGGTTTATGCAATGCACCAGCTACCTTTCAAAGATTTATGACTACTATATTCTCTGATTTTTTGTGAAAAGATTGTTGAGGTTTGCTACCTCTTGAGCATGCGTTGGTTTTCCCTTGAAGAGGAAAGGGTGATGCAGCAAAGTAGCGCAAGTATTTCCCTTAGTTTTTGAGAACCAAGGTATCAATCCAGTAGGAGACCACGCACGAGTCACCTCGTACCAACACAAACAAATAAGAACCTCGCAACCAACGCGATAAAGGGGTTGTCAATCCCTTCACGGCCACTTGCAAGAGTGAGATCTGATAGAGATAATAATAATAAGATAAATATTTTATGTATTTTTATGATATAAATTGAAAGTAAAGATTGCAAAATAAAATAGATTGGAAACTTGTATGATGGAAAATAGACCCGGGGGCCATAGGTTTCACTAGTGGTTCTCTCAAGATAGCATAAGTATTACGGTGAGTGAATGAATTACTGTCGAGCAATTGATAGAAAAGTGAATAAATATGAGAATATCTAGGCATGATCATGTATATAAGCATCATGTCCGCGACAAGTAGACCGACTCCTGCCTGCATCTACTACTATTACTTCACACATCGACCGCTATCCAGCATGCATCTAGAGTATTAAGTTCATAAGAATGGAGTAACGCTTTAAGCAAGATGACATGATGTAGAGGGATAAACTCATGCAATATGATATAAACCCCATCTTTTTATCCTCTATGGGAACAATACAATACATGTCGTTTCCCCTAATGTCACTAGGATCAAGCACCGCAAGATTGAACCCAAAGCTAAGCACTTCTCCCATTACAAGAAAGATCAATCTAGTATGCCAAACCAAACTGATAATTCGAAGAGACTTGCAAAGATAACCAATCATACATAAAAGAATTCAGAGAAGATTCAAATATTGTTCAAAGGTAATCTTGATCATAAACCCACAATTCATCGGATCTCGACAAACACACCGCAAAAGAAGATTATATCGAATAGATCTCCAAGAGAATCGAGGAGAAGTTTGTATTGAGATCCAAAGAGAGAGAAGAAGCCATCTATCTAATAACTATCACTACAAAAAAAGACACATCCGTGACATTTTGGGCCGAATGATTTTTTTTCTGTCATACATATGACACTTCTATGACGATAATTGTGACAAAACCCGGTATCATCATAGATGTGGTGGGCTCCTACTTCTATGACAAAAAATCATGACAGAAAATGGGCTTTTCATCCTGGGCGGGCCGGAGACGCAGCTGCATGACATTCTTTGGGCTGTCCATGACGGAATAAACCATGGTAGAAGCGAGGGGGAGGAAAATTTCGGGGAGTTCCCCGTTACGGTGGGAGGTCGGGGGCCGAGCGATGCGTGTTTCTCTTGTACACGTACGCGCATGTGTGCGAGGCGTTGGCTCTAACTGAACCCGAGCAAGGCGTTGGGCTCTAACTGAACCCGAGCGATTGCACTGCAGGCTACACGTTACTGAACCCGAGCGATCGATCGATGGCTGTTAACTGAACCCGATCGAGCGATTCCTTCACTACTGCTGCTAACTGAAGCCGATCGATGCTGCCACTGGCATGAACAATGAGCGTTGCGGGGGGTTTGGATGAATAGTGAGTGGTGGCATTGCCTCTGGATGAACAGGACCCCGTGGTGTGGTGGAGGGCTGGATGAATAGTAGACGGTGGAGGGGTGCCCGTGGAGGGGTGGTTGAACAGGACCCCGTGGTGTGGAGGGCTGGATGAACAGTAGATGGTGGAGGGGTGCTTGAACAGTCGCCGGTGGAGTAGCGCGCGGTGGAGGCTGGATGAACAAGAGCCCGTGGAGGCTGGAGGAGGTCGACGGTAGCCCGTGGAGGCTGGAGGACGTCAATGGTGGAGATGAACAGTATCCCGTGGAGTCCCGTTTTGCGGTACGCCACACCCCTCCCGATGAATAGGACCCCCGTTTCGACCGTAGGAGGTCCATTTCGTCCGTTTTGCGGTACGGCACACCCCTCCCGATCAACAGGACCCCCGTTTCGACCGTAGGAGGTCCGTTTCATCTGTTTTGCGGTACGCCACACCCCTCCCGATCAACAGGACCCCCGTTTCGACTGTAGGAGGTCCGTTTCCTCCGTTTTGCGGTACGCCAGACCCCTCCTGATCAACAGGACCCCGTTCAGGCCTCGTTTCCATCGCCTGTTTCGTCCAAGTCCTCCCGATGAACACGAACACACATTCCATTCCGACCCAGCCGGTTGGCTCCCACGCGTTCCGTTGCCTCCAGATGAACACGACATATTCTGTTGCCTCCCCATGAACACGACGCATTCTGTTGCCTCCCCATGAACACGACGACGACGATGTTTCTCCATTCCGCCCCAGCCATGTACACGAGCCCTGGCCGTACGTATGTGCGCGTAGGTGTTCGAGACCCCGCCCGTATGTACACATACGTGGCCGTATTTTCTTTCTTGCACCCTGGTCGTTGTACGTACGTGTACATGCTACGTGCGCGCCTCTACTACGACACATACGCGCCTCTACTACGACACGTGTGCGCCTCTGCATCCACCAGTATATATGTACGTACACGTTCGCGACCAGAATGACAACGCTACGTACGCTTCGACCAGGTGGGTCCCGCCTGTCAGGCACTTCCTTGCCTGCGAAGATGTAGCTGGTGGGTCCAAGCAGTCAGGGGGGCGAATCATTTTTTTCCCGGACTCACTTCCTTGCGTGCGAAGATGTAGCCGGTGGGTCCCAGCAGTCAGGGGCAAACGTTTTTTTCGCGAAATACGGTGGCCCATCCGGTGGGTCCACACTATCAGGTGGAGGAATAATTATTTTGCACGTAATAAGGAGGCACTTCCTTGCTGCGGCTGTGGACCCAGCTGTCAGCCTCTCCACGTACAGTCCACGTCCGATGGAAGCCGTTCCTTGACCATGTTGACCACGCCGCGCCGAGAGCACCAGGGCGGTGGACGACGGCGAGGCCTAGGAAGGGGACGACGCGGAGCCGGGGAAGACGCGGCAGTGGATGCCCACGTGTAGAGGAATATGAGGGTTCACTGGTTCGCTGCGGTGTGAGGCTGCCGTCGCCGCAGAATAACAGGGGGTGTGGGTGAGTAGAGGGATGGCCTGGCCAGCGGTGGGAGTAGTAGGGGGCGGTGAGGCCTCCGCCGCATCACAGCCGGCCACAGGAGGCAGGAGCACGAGGCACGACCGGCGCTGGTTTGGGCGGCTGGAGCAAAAAGACCAGAGGTTGAAGAAGCACTACGGCCGTTGGATGGACATCGTACGATCACTGGAGCTAGAATCATGCATATTGACTAAGTTGACAAAGCCCTCTGTCCCCGTCAACTTAGTAGGCCCACAAGTCAGCCTGCCACTATACTGGGTCCCAGCTAACAGGGGGGTATTCCTTTTTTGTGCGTAATAAGGAGGCACTTCCTCGTGTGCGAAGATATAGCTGGTGGGTCCGAGCTGTCAGCGGCGGTAACATTTTTTTCGCGAAATACATAGGCCCTTTCGGTGGGTCCCTGATGTCAGGTGGAGGAATCATTATTTCGCGCGTAATAAGGAGGCATTTCCTTGCGTGCGGCCATGGACCTAGCTGTCGGCCTCTCCACGTACAGTCCACTTCAGATGCATGTCGGTCGTTGACCATGTTGACCAGGACGCACCGAGAGCACTAGGGCGGTGGACGAAGGTGAGGCCTAGGAAGGGAACGACATGGAGGCAGGGAAGACTCGGCAGTTGTTTCCCACGTGGAGGGGAGTACGACTGTACGAGGGGTTACTGGTTCGTCTGCCGTCGCCGGAGAATAACAGCAGGTGTGGGTGAGTAGAGGGATGGCTAGGCCAGCAATGGGAGTACGGTGGGGCGGTGAGGCCTGCGCGGCAGCACAGCCGGCCACGGGGAGGAGGGAGCGGGCAGTCCTGCCGGTGCTTGTTTGAGCGGCTGGAGCAGGAAGAGCAGAGATTGAAGAAGCACGACGGCCATTGGATTGCTATCCAACAGTCACTGCTTGTGCGTCAACCTTTTTTAGGAAAGCCTCAAATCTGTGGAAAACAACATACAACCCATCTACCATTATTTCTAATAATTTACAGCCCATTTTCTAATTATTAAGGTTTTTTGGAGCCCATATTCTTTTTGTTAGCATTACAGCCCATATTGTGGCCACGGTTAAAAAATTATACGAAATTCTGCATATTTCGGTGCGGTTCGAACTGTTTTTAATCCCAAAATTTTGACTCACATTCAAACTGATTTTAAAAATAAATGTATATCAATATAAAATCCAACAAATTCTCCACGCATAAAAATTAATGTAATTTAAAATCTCGAAATGAAAAAAAGATATTTGAAACTAATTGCCGGTTTGATGTGTTTTAAAAATGTACAACCCATTTCTCATTACTGATAGGCCGTTTTCTCGGCTAGCCGAATGAAGCTCTCCTCGTCTTGAAAGATTTGCAGCCCAACAGGCCTGACAAAGCGACTTACTTGGCAAATCACAAAAAAATTGGGTTGTGGCCGTGGACCCCGCTGTCAGTCGACTTGTTTTTTTAGTCCATTTGGTGGGCTGGGTGAAACAATGATGTAGCATCTATGCAGCCCGTTTAAATCCCATTTGCATTTTTCTCGAAATCCGCGGACTTGCTGGGCTGGGTGAAAATATCATGTTGGGCTAGACGGAGAAATGGTATAAAAACATATACACATGATTACACGTCAGTAAATTCTTTGTAAGCTTATGTACGCAATCACTAGGAGTTAACTTGCCAAGTTATATATAAACAATTATTATTATTATTTTGTAAGAACTTTCAACTTACGAAATAAAATATCATTTTAATTTGATGAGTTAATAGTACGTGGGGTATTATTATTTTTTAGGCTAGACGTGGGACAGTTGAGTTGGTTCTAGGGGAAAGTACTGGGAGAAAACTCAGTTTACATCGAAAAAGAAAGTGGGAGAAAATTCAGAGACCTGCTGGGTCCACCTGAGGAGGGGAATATGTTGGGAGGAAGGATATTCAAAGCACGGCAGCCGAGTGAACTAGTTTTTTTTACGGACAAGTGAACTAGTTTACATACATAAGCAAATAGCCACTAAAAAAGCAATCAGGTTAATGGGTTCTTAAAAGAAATATTTTGGACAAAACAGATAATTACGACACATAGGCTAATGCATGAAACACTCAGATGATAAAGGTGCTTATAAACAGATAAAGTACAACATCTAGACCTTCCTGGCACGCTTGATCATGACGTTGCGGCTGTCCGTGTACTCGTCGGTTACGGGAAGCAGACACGCCCTCATGTCCAAGATCTTCCTGTACATGTCGTAGCATGCATATGCGTCCTTGCCTGCGCAGGTTATGTAGGCTAGATTAAGAGGTACCTCCCACGTGTTCAGGTCGTCTTCTTTCATGTTGGCATATCAGGGGTCGATGATGGTCTCAGCGAGGTCAACCACGGAGTCCTTCTCCTGCCCGTTGCTGATGATCTTGTATTGCTTCTGGATGTCGACAAGCTTGTTGCACCAGATGGCCGAATCATCGCGTTCTTCCTTCTCTCCATCGTAGCGAAGGTGCAGTCGGCGCTGCCGATGAAACGACGAATGCTCCAGAACCTGGTGCAGCCATAGGACTGAGGCGAGGCAGAGCTTCACCGAGTCCATATCGTTGGTGTACATCACATTCAAATTGGTGCAGCCATAGGACTGAACGGCGAACTCAAAGGGGAACTCCTTGCTGAAGTCCATATCCAGCAAGCTCACCCCTCGGATCGCTATTGGAGTCTCTTCGAGTGAACGAGTGTGTAGGCGGCGGCAGCAGTTCGTTTTTCATCTCTTGGGGAACTGGATTCAACAATAAGGTGAGTGTGTACATGCGACAACAGTTACTACCCCTCCCTCATCTACTGCACGCTCGGCACAAGATGCACCCTCGGCCACATGTCGGTTCACGAGCAGGTCTGTATTGGTACTATAATAACAGGAGTTAGTGGTCACTTTACTTAAATTTAATTAGCTTTAATAGAAATTTGTACTTAAAACAAGCAATGCATTCGCTCGTTCTATCACTGCCACAGGATCAACATGCACAACAATTAGAATTATTATTCTCAGGACGCACACGATCAACACATTCGTCGCACTTTCACAAAGATAATACTACCAAGTTTGAACAGTTTGTTATGGTTGTTGTCCTCTACATCATCATGCCGTGTTTCCCAGCTTGCAAGATTCAGAACCAACAAATAAGATCCAAATAATAAGTACAACAAAGATGCCTACACATCTCATTGATTCCCAACATGCAAGATTCAGAACCAACAAATAATATCCAAATAATAAGTACAACAAAGATGCCTACACATCTCATTGATTCCCAGCTTGCAAGATTCAGAACCAACAAATAAGATTCAAATAATAAGTACAACAAAGATGCCTACACATCTCACTGATTCCCAACTTGCAAGATTCAGAGCCAACCCATTATAGCCTTTTGATAAAGTGAATATCGGGATTAAATCCATCTTGGCTAGCCATGTCATACAATCGAAGAACTTGGCGAATGCTCTTGACCGTCACAACATCTGTAGTTGAGTATTCCTGTTTGCATAGCATGTTTGCAGAGCACAAACAAGGAGACAGGAGAGCATGATTTTGCTTTAATAGCGGCCTCCTTGAACTCAACCTCCAGCTCTACTTGGATGAGGTCTACCTGGAGTTCCATGATTCAATTCATGCGCCTTTTTCTGTAGTTCACCTGAAATGAAGCAGAGATTGCATCATTCAGCTAGCAAGAAGTACTTGCTCTTGTGAGCTGGCAGGTTCATCTTTAGTAGTTGCACTAAAATTGAGGAACATTAAGGTTGGCTATTCGGCTCATGTAAGGTGCAACTATAATTTTCTTATCCTTTTGTGCAGTTCCACTAAAATAAAGTGCCAGTGTGGTGACAGTGACGACTCAATCTTGCAAAGGCTAATAAAATGTTGCACGAGATTACCAGCAGAACTTGACGGAGATTTTGGAAACTCCAATCACCATTTTGTGCAGTTCCACCAAAATTGAGAGATGTTGCCCACGTGACATTTTAGTTGAACTGCACAAGACACTCATTCCAAAAAAAGTGTTTTGTGCAGTTCACCAAAAGGTCACAATAGCAACAAGGTGAAATGGATATCCCTATCTGCACAAAAAGATAGAAAGTAAACAGTTGCTGGCGAATAAGAATATACGAAACATATACAAAATGAAAAGAATCATCTTAATTATGGTCATGGCAATCACCCAAGGATAGTAGAAATTTTAAAATGTCAGCAATGCTTCATGCTACCAGAAGCATTACGATCAACAATGAGATTCCTCAAATATGGGATTACTTTAATGGTGGCATTGCTTGTTTACCAGACACAGTAAATCAACAGCAGCTAAAGAGTTGGTTTAAGGGCATGGGACCATGGGGACACCAGGACACTCAGCAGCGTAAAGGAGCAACTTACTTATCATACTGGGGAAAATAGCAGGAGTGCCATTGTACTATGTGAGGGCAGCAAATCTAATCCTGGAGGCCTTTTACTATGTGAGGGCAGCAAATCTAATCTTGGAGACCTTTTACTATGTGAGGGCAGCAAATCTAATCCTGAGACCTTTTACTATGTGAGGGCAGCAAATCTAATCCTGGAGACCTTTTACTATGTGACGGCAGCAAATCTAATCCTGGACTATACTCTGCTGACTTGTCTACCAGCCGCCACTTTCTATCCTTTTTTCAACCAATAATAGATATGTTCCTTATCTAGTTTGTACTGCGTTTTCCCATTATTTCCCTTTTCAACCAAGAGACCGGTTGGGTATCTGGTCTCTACTGCTTTCACCATATTATTTCCTCTTTGAATCAAGTCCTAGATTCATGCTACAACTTTCCCCCCTTTCTTCGTTGTTTGAACAAATCCCTAGATTCAAATGCATGAAGTAGCTTTACCTCTAATAATACTAAAAATTTAGGTGGCTTTGGAAGAGCTGATGGGAGTAGAAAAAGATGCACATGCTGACACGTGGGGAGCTGGGGCAGTAGAGCAAGGCCGCTTTCGAAGAACTTATACCTGAGGGTCGCCGGGATGTCGGTGGCGGCAGGTCGGATCTGCGGACAATACGACAGGGAGGAAGAAGGGTCGGAGGACCTCCCGAGCCGGCCATGTGTCGGAGAGAACAGCACGGGTGAGGATCGGGGCCCTCCGGCAGCTATGGGTTTCCTCCCTCGGCGGCGATGACTGCGTGAACGATGCACCTTTTAGTCCTCTACACACACTGGATGAAGTGATCCGGCCGGATCTATGACCAGCGGTGAGCAGAGAGAAAATGTCGCTACCGCTGCCTTGTTTATATCTAGAGAGGATGAGAGAATGAAGAGAGCAACCCTAGTAAAGCAAGCGCTCAGGCCCCTGCGTCCATATATAGTGGAGTGAGTATATTTTCTCTCTCCACAACAAGCGTTTCAATTTGTGTACGTGGCATTAAAGAAAAGAAACTCTCTATTTAAGGTGACTACCGTATGACTCCTACTTACTACTAGTAGTACTACAGTATTGTTCACCTGTGCTCCCCGCCCCTCCATTGATTGAACAACCCCATGGGTGAACAAACATACAGTAAGTATTGTATTTATATAGAATGAACAAGCTCGAACTATTTTCGCGTAGTTAAAAGTTGAGGGCAGGGCTTTTCCCGGGAAGTACGCACGACAGTTTTCGGGTAGGGCCAGAAGACTATTTTAATTTTTTTTAAAACTTCGAGACAACCACATAGCATGGAGCCGACCCCAACGATATTAAGCTTACAGGCACGGTACACGCTATCCTAGACTACTATACACATGAAACTGCCACACGAGCGTTCGGGCTATGATTGGCTCTTCGCCTCTTCGGGAAGTCCAACAATGATGGAATACTACTGCACTGGAGGAGCACTACAGTACGCTTCTGGCCATCTGACACCGATTGAACTGTTGCATGCCCACCGCGTGCGGGAGGGAGAGCGTGTAGCGAAAGCTTCTCCTAGTCTTGCCAGCCACCACGCACATGGGCGAGGGAGGGACGCTCCTGCCTTTGCGTGTATGACAGGTGGGCCCTACAGTTGTGTGGCCAACCTATCATACAGCCAAAGGCAGGTGCAGTTAAGTCCGCGAGGGAGAGGATAATCAAACTTCTCGTTGATGTACAAGTTGGCGTGACACATCAAAGCACTACACTTGATATATTTCAATAATTTGCGTGTGTGACTCCAGATGCAGAGGCCGGGGGTAATCATCCTACTTTTCAAGAAAAAACAGACGCGTGTGTGAGAGGACGACTGCGTGCGTGCACCTCTTCTCTTCCTGTATAACATACTACTAAACTCAGAGTACAAGTTTTTGTGGGTGGCACGATGGTGCGTGCGAGAAGTCCCGAGAGATAGGTTTAATGCATTAATTGCAATCCATGCATGCATAAAGTACATGCATTGGTCAATTTTCTCTTAATACTTGCATGAATGATTTAATGCACCTTGGAATCTGAACATGTGTTGGGGAACAACCAAATTGAGCCTTATAAAATGGAAAAACTAAAATTTTAAGATAAGCCCTATAAAACCGGAAAGGAGGGAGTAGAAAAAGAAGTACTCCATCCGGGAATAGTGCCACACTTCGAAACTAGAACCGTTAATAAATTTTGAGCTTGCGTCTCGTCACATTCCAAATTACTCCATGCTATATTGAATTGCAAACCTGTTCACACTGATCACAACATAAACGGTTTCCCACTTAGGAGCGTATTAGTACTCGGTTATAAATACTAGTATGCCAAGATGACTGCACATTCCTCCTCAACTCCTCATCCACAAAAACAAACAAGTCATTCAGCATCCTTCCCTTGCGTCTGCCATGGCCAGCGTGAGTTCTGGGTCGAGAGATTGCCACCAGGGAGAGGCGAGCATAGAAGCGGAAGCACGAGAGATGTCCCGCCTCACTGCGAGAGCAGCCGACATGTCCCGCCGCATAGAAGTAGCAGCACAGAGGTCTCGCCACACCGATTAAGCAGCACGGAGGTCCCGCCACGCCGTCGATGCAGCAGACTGGTCCGGCCACGCCGCGGAAGCAACAAAGATGTCCCGCCGCGCCACGAATGCAGCAGAGATGTCCCGCCGCGCCACGGCGGCCTGGGCAAATTTCTCGCGAGCAGGCGGCGACTGTTACAGGCGCAATCATGCGATCGTCCATAGACAGATGGATCAGATCTCCGGCTCGGCGAGGTTGCAAGATGACATGATAGCCTCATTTGAACAGGCTACCGGTGTCATCCGACAACTAAGGGAGGGCAATGAGAGGCTCCGGGCCAAGTGCAACCTGCCGAGGGAGAAGATCGTCCAAAGTGCAGACCTGCAGGAGGAGACCAGTGCCTTGTTGAAGAAACTTATGGATGAGGATGACATGCTCCGCAACAAGCGCCAAAGGCCGGTAGAGGAATCCATGGATGTTCTCAAGCAGCATCGTGAGGACACAAAAGAGCTCATCGCTGCTCGCCGCGGAGACTAGTTTCCTGGTTTCTTTTGATGTAATAATCGGTTTAGGATGTGGATTGTGTTGTCGGTTATGAAATGTTGGGTTCTAGCATGGATGTTTGGCCTTTGTTGGCCTCTTGGGATGTAGCGATCTCAATCTGGTAGCTTTTAGTCCTTCGTGTTATGCTGGAGTTGTGCTGAACTTCTTGTGAATTGTGGTGGTTTTCGGTAATGAAAATAGGAAGGGGCAAGCCCTTCTTTTATCAAATTTTTTTTAACCGTCCTTATATATTCATCAGTCTTGCTATAAGTCGCAGTAGATGCTATATAGGTTCGTCGGATCTTACATCAAGATCCGTGCTTTCAGATTTTCATTTTTCTCTCTTAAATCTCAGTCGAGTGAGACATAGCCACGCCATTAAACAGAGGCTCGGGTGCCATTAATGGAGACCTTGGGAGAGAGGTGGACGGCAGATGGAGGTCAAAGGGCTCTCCTCCTGATAAGCACGCGAAGGGGTCTGATCGCACGCCTCTCGTACTCAAATAGCTACCCTGCACGGCGCCTCCTAGCTAATAAAAAATGGGGACGCGTGGCGGCACGTAAATGGTACTAGTAAGTAGAACGCCCATGGTTTCAATAATACTTGTGTTTCCGATTGTAACGTGACAGAACTTGTTCCAAAATGACTTTGTTGATTGTTAATGTGTGTGTCTTCGCAATCAGACTGCAAATTTACCACAGCATGTTGGTTCCATGTCATGGCACCAAGCCAAGTTTCATTATTTTCATGTGTGTTTTGGATTTACAGGAATTAAGAAACTAAGTTTCTCAATGTTTCCAACCCAGCCACGACGCCCAGAATTTTGAATTTCATTCCCATTTCTTGCATGGAACCTAGAAATTTACCCGAGGACACACATGTGATTTTTCAACCAACTTTGGTGCACTGGAACATGTGCTTGTATTTCAAATTTGAATTATGCACACAAAGGTGACACGTTCCCTCCCAAAACCACGAGCCATCTTGAGAGAAGCTCCGATTTGCAAGAAGATTATACCAAAATTTGTTCCTATTCAGCCAATTTTTTTACCACAGCATGGTACTACCATGACATGACACCATGCCAAGTTTCATGATTTTAAAACCAAGTTTCTCAATGTTCTCGACCGAGCCACGATGCCCAGATGTTTGAATTTTATTCTCATTTTTTGCATGGGACCTACTCCCTCCTTCCATCTATATAGGGCCTAATGTGTTTTTCAAGACAGCCTTTGACTATTGACAAGATTAATAGCACATGAGATGTATACTATGAAAATTATATTATTGGAAGCTCCTTTGACATACAAAATTGAAGGTATGCTTTGTGTAAGTTGCATGTCATATATT
The DNA here is from genome assembly GCF_002162155.2 of Triticum dicoccoides. Classification (NCBI taxonomy): domain Eukaryota; kingdom Viridiplantae; phylum Streptophyta; class Magnoliopsida; order Poales; family Poaceae; genus Triticum; species Triticum dicoccoides. The sequence continues at coordinate 431,950,738 of NC_041392.1, read as the reverse complement.
ATTGCTCTAACGTTTGGTCAAAGTTAGCCTCGAAAAACGCATTAGGACCTATATAGATGGAAGGAGGGAGTAGAAATTCACCCAAGGACACAAATGTGATTTTTCAACCAACTTTGGTGCACGGGAGCATGTGCTTGTAATTCAAATTTGAATTATGCACATTAAATGACCAAAAACTCAATTAATGTGTAAATAAGGCCAAACGAAGCCGGAATAATTCCAAAATTTAATAGGGCACTCATGTAGTTCTATGTTGCCTTTGTAAATAAACTCAAGGGGGACAATGTATATCGTTTCGCAGTCAAAGGTGGCACGTTCCCTCTCAGAACCACGAGCCTTCTTGAGAGAAGCTTCGGTTTGCAAAAGCTTATGCCAAAATCTGTTCCTATTCCGCCAATTTTTTTTACCACAACATGGTAGTACCATGACAAGAATCACATGCCAAGTTTCATGATTTTTAGACGTGTTTTGGATTTACAAGAATTTTAAAACCAAGTTTCTCAATGTTCTCGGCCAAGCCACGATGCCCAGATGTTTTAATTTTATTCTCATTTCTTGCATGGGACCTAGAAATTCACCCGAGGACACAAATGTGATTTTTCAACCAACTTTGGTGCACGAGAGCATGTGCTTGTAGTTCAAATTTGACTTATGCACATTAAATGACCAGAAACTCAATTAATGTATAAAAAACGACAAATGAACCCAGAATAATTCCAAAATTTAACAGGGCACTAATGTAGTTCTATGTTGCCTTTGTTAAGAAACTCAACGGGGACAGCGTATACCGTTTCACACTCAAAGGTGGCACGTTCCCTCTTAGAACCACGAGCTTCCAAATCGGCCCAATTTTTTACCACAACATGTTAGTGCCATGGCATGACACCATGCCAAGTTTCATGATTTCCAGGCGAGTTTTGGATTTACATGAATTTAAAATCAAAGTTTCTCGATGTTCTCGGCCGAGTCATGACGCCCAGATGTTTGAATTTCATTCTCATTTCTTCCATGGGACCTAGAAATTCAAGCAAGGACACACATGTGATTTTTCAACCCACTTTGGTGCACCGGAGCATGTGCATGCAATTCATATTTAGAATATGCACATTAAAAGTCCAGAAACTCAACTAATGTATCAAAAGGCCAAATGAACCCGAAATAATTCCAAAATTTAACAGGGCACTCATATAGTTCTATGTTGCCTCTGTAAATAAATCAGGGGGCGGCAGCGTATATCGTTTCACACACAAAGGTGACACGTTCCCTCTCGGAACCACGAGGCTTGTTGAGAGAATCTCCGGTTTTGCAAGAGGCTTATACCAAAACTTGTCCCAATTCAGCCAAAAATTATACGTATGAAAACAGGGTTTAGATTATCCCAAACATCTCGCTACCTAGACCAATAATGTACTATGATTTGAATTCAACATAAAATGGATACAAATATTTGAATTGGAGAGCGTATGGTACATGTAGTTCATAGTGAAATATGATTACTGCTATATGTATGTTTTTTGTTATCAAGATAATATTTAAATTATTGTATAACTTGACAACAATCGTATTCAAATAAGGAAAATTGATTCAAATTTAGTCCATATGGTAGACGACAATATATATGTTCACATGGTGGAGTAAAATGTTCATATATGATGGAAGATCAAAATGTACGACTACATCAATTATAAACCGCAAGGTCACCTAACGATATATTCGAATTCAACATAACGTGGATTCAAAAATTGAAATTCGAGATCATGGCATCTGTAATCATATAAAAAGGGACATTACTCTTTCTTTGGTGGGAATTGATTTGTTTTTTGTTGTTGTTGAGGGAAGTGCGAATCGATTTGGTATTGTGCAGGGTAATCTGGTTCTCCCGATTTTTTTTTACATTTTTCTGTAGTTTTTTCAATGGCATCTATAGCAATATAGTGAAAGGGGACATGACTCTCTTGTGTCTTGTATGAATTGTTTTTTTACACGTTAAGTTTGTTCTGCCGAACAAGGAATCCGCACCTTGCTATCCCGAAATTTTCAAGCTCGAGTATCTTTTGTCTCACCTGCTTTGAAGCTCCCGCTTCTTCAACCCGCGCCGCGCCTTGTTATCCCGAAATTTGGACGCGCGCAAGAACTCCCTCCTCATCCAAAATCGCTCCCGCATCCCAGACACGTGAAATCCCCCTTCTACCCCTCAGCCGGAAATGAAGCTCCACCTCGCGGTGTCAAAACCGGTGGGGGTACAATGGTAACTTACCCTACATTTCGGACAAGCGCGTCCCTAAGCTTGGCTCCCCTCCCCCTTCGCCCCCCCATTCGTACACCGAGGCCGCCAAAACCCGCGAAACCCCACGCTCCTCCGTCGGCCTCCCGACCGCCGCCCAGCCGGAGACTCTTCCCCGACTATGTCGTCCACCGCAATAGCTCGCCGTCCCTCATCCACCGCACCGAATGAGGACCCGTTGTCGATCTCGTCGTCCCGCCGGATCAGCCGCCCCGTCCTCCACCTCCAAGGAGCTGCCCCAACATTCGCCTCGTCTATCGCGCCACCTCAATCCCCACACCGCCGTCTTGACCTGCCCCACCGGAACCGCAGCACCCTCACCAATTCCTCTGATGAAGCCGAGGCCAACTCGGCGCCGCCAAGGAGGTTCCGCACTCATCGATGCATTTTATCTTTTACTCGATCTCAGGAGGCTGCCGGTGCTCGATACCGAGCAGACATGGCGTGTCTCCATCGACGGCGCCGTCGCCGGCCACATCATCCACGGCGTCTCTCCCCCATGTCGTTGCTTCCTCGGCGGTGACTTCCACAACGGCACTAGCTGCAGCTGCTCCGACTCTCGCTCGCGCTGTGGCTCTGTTCTTGCTGTCAGTCGTGCTACTGCAATGCTCCTGCTTTTGTTCATGCTGCTGCTCTGCTCTTGCTCTCGCTTGAGCTGCTGCTGCTGCACGACCTCCGACAGCTACAAGAGTTGCTGCTTTAGCACTCGCTCGCGGTGCTACTGCACGACTTGCTCTCTGCTAGTGCGTTCCCTGCTCGAGCGTCTACTGATTTAGATCACTGCTTCTCTGCTACTAGTGCTCGAACGCCCTAAACATCTATTGCAATGCTCTGTTACTAGTTCAATCAGTTTCGACAGTAAAATTCAGTTTCGACTGTGAAGTTCATTTTCTTCAGTTAAGTTCAGAGTGAACAGTACTTACAGCATCTGTCGGAGCGGCCGTGGCGCAGCTGATGCGTTTTACATCTAGCACTTTTTGGTGATGTATTTTATATCATCTATTGCAGATGATATTAGGGTCCCACTTCAGATTTACGTTTTCTGTCTTGTCATGCTTCAGCCTCGTCGCCGTACACCTTAGCGGAGCTGCTCCAACGACGGAACTGTCCATCACAGCGAAGCAGTACCCTCGGTGCCGTTTCCAGAGGCCTCGGATCTTCTTCCTCGCCTCCGACAGTCACACCAGCATCATCACCATCCTCCACGTCCAACCCAATGATGTTGAGGTCCACAAGGCTATGCCAAAGAGATTGTACACTCGTCGCATCACTTTGTTTCTCCATTCCTCTGTTCTTCCAATTCATGTGAGCCAAACACCCAGGTTGACTGAAATCCTATGTTTCCAAATGCTCTGTTTTGCACGTGCATTCCTATCCTATTCCCGTGTTTTCCATCCCTTGCGTTTATAGAATCCTCCAATTCTAAGGAGCCCTTACAGATTTACTTCATTTTCAGATAGGCGTCAAAGAAAACTATGTGTGTTATGTCCTGCTCCTGTCGTGCCGTCATCCACCCCACCTGAGGTGCACCATCGACAGAAGCGTTCACTGCAGCAGAGATCCCCCCTGGAGACTTCCTTTCGCCGCCTCAAATCATCTTCCCCGTTGCCGGCAGCCACGCCAACTGCATTACCATCATCGACTGAGCAAATGAACCTGAGGAATACACAGTTCTGGAAGAGAGGTCGCAGTCTTTCGTGTTTGCTTACGTTATACATCGGTTATTATTACCTGCTACTTTATCGTTCAATCTTGAGTTTTGAATTTCCCACGGGTCTCATATCGAGCCAGCAACGAATAGTATATGTCTACTATCTGGTTCATCTGGTGTCTTCTATGTGGTTCATGTTGGGTGGGCAACAAACAATAGATGATCCATTGTCTATCTTTTTAAACTGAAGCTATAATTTACCTGCTATCATTAGTTTTGGATCCATCCACTCGTTTGCTACCATCAGTCTTGATTTTTGCATGCATCCCTTAGGCCTTACAAAATCTAACTATTTTATTATTATGCATGTCAGATATTGTACACAATCATACTAAACATGTAGAGAAAAAGAGAAGATTGTTGCGTGCGAATATAATGTCATGCAGACGCCGCTCCATGGTGGGCAAAGTGCCCCCCTCCTGCATTTCCAGATTGTATTCCAGAGGAAGATAACTGTTCAGATGGAGATTCAGAAGGAGCCGACCACGCCTGTTTACCACCTGAGGTGTTTGCTCTAACCTGGCATGCTGATGTTGGCCATATCATGCATATGGCGCCTTGCATTGCTTACATTATACATCTTATATGTCATCAGCTTAGTTTAGATTTGCTTTGTGTGAATGCCACCTGTCTGGTTTCTATATCATACTCCCACCATTCCTAAATATTTGTCCTTTTAGAGATTTCAACAAGTGACTACATACGGAACAAAATGAGTGAATCTACACTCTAAAATGTGTCTATATACATCCGTATGTGGTAGTCCATTTGAAATCTCTAAAAATACAAATATTTAGGAACGGAGGGAGTATATGCGAATTATGCAATGCCATCTTCTTTAGCCAGGCATCATATACGTGAATCATGCAATGCCATCCTGTTTAGCCAGTCATCGTATATGTGAATTGTATTGTGCCATATATTTTTCCATAATGTATTCCATTTGTCAACAATGTTTATACATTCATCTACTCTTCCTGTGCATCAGCCATTTGAGTCGGTCATGGGAAAATCTGGAGTGAAAACAAGGTGTTCTGAGCAGTCAGTGCTACCTGTCGATGCAGATTTCTTGCTGGTTACATATAGCTCCTCAGAGGAGGATTCAGAGAGAGATGACCAGTCGTATTCCCCCCCCCCCCGAAGTGCATGCTCTAACTCGGCTGGGTTATATTCCTCATATCCTGCATATGGTGTCTTGCATTGCCATGCCATCTGCTTAGATTACACATGCTTTGTGTGAATGCCTCATGTTTGCTTTCTATATCAGATATGTGAATTATGCAATGCCATGTTTTTCAGCCAGTTATCATATATGTGAATTATGCACCGCCATGGAGCCAGGCATCATATATGTGAATTATCTCATGCCATCTTTTTTTCATTATGTATTCCATTTGTCGACAATTTGTGTATATTGAACTACTCTTCATGTGTATCAGCCATTTGAGCCGGTTATGGAAAAATCTGGAGTGAAAACAAGGTCTTCAGAGCAGGCAATGGTACCTGTTGAAGCATATATCTCGATGGTTACAGGTAGCTCCTCAGAGGAGGATTCAGAGACAGATGACCAGTCCTATATCCCACCTGAGGTGTATGCTCTAAGTTGCAATGTTTATATTTCTCATATGATGCATATGGTGTCTTGCATTGCTTAGTTTAGACATCATATGAACAATATTGAATTCTATCTGCTTAATTTAGAGATCATACATGCGAGTGCCAGCTACTTAGTATATGAATCAATTATGTCAATTATATCATGCCATCATGTATACTTAGACAACATGTATGTGAATTATTTCATCCCAACCTATTTTAGAAAGACATCATATAGTTTTGTCATGTCATCCTGTTTAGGTACTCATCATATGTTGAATTATGCCATTATATCATGTTAAGTTATCCATCATATATCTGAAACTGTGTCATGCTATCCTGTTCAGTTAGGCATCATATATGTGAAACTGTGTCATGCTGTCCTGTTTGGTTAGACAACATATATGTGGATTACCACATCTGTCTATCATACAATGTCTATACGTTCAATTTCTTTTCTTGTTTATCAGCCATTTTAATTGGAGGGGGTGATGGCAGTATCTAAGGGAGCAAAAACCCGTTCTTCACAAAAGACAGTGCTACCCGTCGATGCAGATAGAACCATGGTTGTACTGGCCCACAAACTAGCCCCACCACACATAATCGAGACTCTTCGAGATTGCACACTTACACCGTTTGGCAGAGAACCAGCTACAACCCATCTAACCGCAACCCCAGCGGATAGTAACCCACTTATAGTTGACAAAGCACCATGTCCACCACAGAGTACCCCCACACTAGCAGTTTGTAAAGCTACTGCAGTGCCCAAAGCACGAAGACCACCACAGCTAACCCAAACTCCACGTTTAAAGAAGAAGAGCAACTGTTCTCAGGTCAGATTCCGTAGCTATGGTCCATACTCCTTTGCTGTTGCATCACTGTATTTACTCATACCAACTACTTTCGAATTTGAAGGATCCAATTAAAACTCCAATGGCGCAACATGTATGTTTTAAACCAATTTCTTTAACTGGATTGTTGTTCTAACTTCTTGCTCTATGTTGATTTCAGTTTAAGTTGTATAAACAGTTATGTTCTCATGTGATGCACATTACAAGTGCTGTCAATGCTGTGTAGTTTCTCACACTTATATTCTGTCTATGCTGCTGTGTCTTAAAAATATATGAGTTGAACTATGTCTCTATCTTGATTAGGGAACATAAACTAGAATGATATGGACAATACAGTGACCATAGTACATAGATATATGTTTGTTTCATGCTATTATCCTGTCCACCTTACTACTGAACCGGTTTACCAAAATGAGTTTTGTATACTACAAGCTAAACCTGTGATGTGTCTGCTTGTTTCTCTTGTAGTATGCAAACAGAATATTGGAGAAGAGCACCCCACTATGCAATGGTAGAGAAAGTAATGCAGATAAGGTTCAAGATAGTGAGACAACCCTGTTGGTCTCCAAGAAAGGTGATAAAAATGATCTTGTAGACAGTGAGAAAACCCCACAGTTCTGCGTTGATGTAGTGTTCGAGTTACTGGCCAGTACCGCTGGCACAAGCTCTTCGAACTCGCTGCCAGAATCACTTCGGCTTCTTCAGTCTCAGCTACAAGCTGAAAGGCATCACTCAGCTGTGCTACGGCAAGAAGCCGAAGGACTGAGGAAGTCCCTGTAGAATTCAGATGCGTACTTTCTTATGCAATAGCAAGCGCTGGAGGATTTAAGCGCCAAACAAGAGAAAGTTAATAAGCTTGCTATGCATCTTGCCAGCATTATGGGTACCCAGGATATTGTTTGCTGAACTCTTCTGAAGTGGTTTCAGTTCTGGACTTGTTTTGCTGCGGCGTTTATATGCTGCTTTGTTCCCTATATTTGCACTGGTGGCAAACTTTGATGCGCAGTGGATGTAATATGTGTAATAGCCGTGATAGCCTAGCATAAGTTGCTTGCTTATTTATTTCCTTGTTGTCTTGTTTATTTGTTTGCTTGTAGTCAGTGCAGTTCTTTTTCCGCGGTTTGCTAGTGGCTGCAATAACCTATTTTTTAAAACTAGGCCACAATAACCATGGGCTAATATTTACTGTAGTGACACTGGGCCTCCTACGGGCCGTAGAAACAGTGGGCCTTCTACGGGCCGTAGAAACAGAAGGCCTTCTACGGGCCGTAGAAACAATGAGCTTTCTATGGGCCGTAGAAACAATGGGCCTTCTACGGGCTGTATCATCAATGGGCCTTCTACGGGCTGTATGATCGATTGGCCAAACATGGGCCAATAACAGGCCGCATTATGGCCGTAAACGGGCTAGAGTTGGAATCGTCTGTTCATGGGCCGACCATAACGGGCCATCGTTAATAGGCCGTATTTGATGACGCTATGAAAATGGCCTAACATATTAACGGACCACAAACGGGCCGACTATAACCATGGGTTGAATTTGGTCCACAAGCAGAAAATGACAGTAACGGGCCGTAAGTAAACGAATGCTGGAAATGAGCCCAAGAATAAATGGGCTCTGAGAAGGCTGAAAGATAACATGGGCTGGAAACGACCCAACGGAATAACGGGCCGTTATTGGGTATAAAATGATACACTGTTCATTACGGGCCAGTTTCACCACGGGCCGTTAATGGGTGTAAAATGATACATTGTTCATTACGGGCCAGTTTCACCACGGGTCGTTAATAGGCCAAGAGTTACATAGGGCCTCATATGGGCCGAAAGATGTCATGGGCCATACATGGGCCAGAAGTGAAAACAGGCTGGAATCATATTGGATGGCCCAGATGATGCTACTGGGCCTAATTCGGATAGGGCGTAACGGGCCTTGGGTTAGCGGGCTGTAAATGGGCTATATGCGAACATGCCGTTAACAGGCTTTCCATGGGCCGGCCCGCCACCTTTTGACCAAGTCAAACGGGCTGGCCTTTTCACAGGAATGGGCCTCTGTTGGGCCGTGCCACGTGTCGACGTATCATAGGCGCCTTCTGTCCAATGAGTGGTTGACATCTGTCCCAACGATGAGCCGACATGTGTTTCCTCCAGCCAATGAAGATTTTACACGTGGAAAATCCCCATTGGTCGGGGCTGTTAACGGGTTATCGGATCCAAAACCCGACCTGATAGCTTAACGGTGTTCTGTTACCATGGATGCCACGTGTTGGTCACTCTTGACGAAAGCACTTCTGTGACGTGTGATTTATCGTCATGGAAGTGCACACTTCCGTGATGATAATTTTGGTAATGTCATGGAACACTTCTACGACAGCATAGGTATGACTATCTTGATTCTGTCATAAAATCGTCATGGATGTACATGCATGAAAAAAAACGTGACCTACTGTGACAAACACGTATCATCACGGAAGTGTATTTTTTTGTAGTGTATGGACCCGAAGGTCTGAGGTAAACTACTCACACATCATCGGAGGGGCCATGGAGTTGATGTAGAGGCCCTCCGTGATCAATGCCCCCTCCGGCGTAGCTCCGGAAAAGGCCCCAAGATGGGATCTCTTGGGTACAGAAGGTTGCGGTGGTGGAAATAGGTTTCGTGGTGCTCCTGGATGTTTTCGGGGTACGTAGGTATATATAGGAGGAAGAAGTAGGTCGGTTGAGCCACGAGGGGGAGGGTGCGCCCAGGGGGGTAGGTGCGCCCCCTGCCTCGTGGCCTCCTCATTGGTTGCTTGACGTCCACTCTAAGTCCTCTGGATTACGTTTGTTCCAAAAATCACGCTCCCGAAGGTTTCATTCCGTTTGGACTCCGTTTGATATTCTTTTTCTGCGAAACACTGAAATAGGCAAATAAAACAGCAATTTGGGCTGGGCCTCCGGTTAATAGGTTAGTCCCAAAAATAATATAAAAGTTTAAAATAAAGCCCATTAATATCCAAAACAGATAATATAATAGCATGTAACAAACAAAAATTGTAGATACGTTGGAGACGTATCAAGGTTTTGATGGATGATTTCTCCGTTTATGGAACTTCTTTTGATGATTCCTTAAGCAACCTTGATCGAGTTTTGTAGAGATGTGAGCAAACTAATCTTGTCTTGAATTGGGAGAAGTGCCACTTTATGGTTAATGAAGGTATTGTCTTGGGACATAAAATTTCCGAACGAGATATTGAAGTGGATTAAGCTAAAGTTGATGCAATGGAGAAAATGCCTTGTCCTAAAGATATTAAAGCTATTCGTAGTTTCCTTGGTCATGCTGGTTTCTATAGGAGGTTTATTAAAGACTTCTTTAAAATTTCTAGGCCTCTTACAAATCTTTTACAAAGGGATGTTCCATTTGTTTTTTATGATGATTGTGTAGAAGCCTTTGAAACACTTAAGAAAGCCTTGATTTCTGCACCTATTGTTCAACCACCTGATTGGAACTTGCCTTTTGAAATTATGTGTGATGCTAGTGATTATGTTGTTGGGGCTGTTTTAGGACAAAGAGTTGATAAGAAATTGAATGTTATTCATTATGCTAGCAAAACTCTTGACAGTGCCCAAAGAAATTATGCTACTACTGAAAAAGAATTTGTAGTAGTCGTGTTTGCTTGTGATAAATTCAGATCTTACATTGTTGATTTCAAAGTAATGGTACACACCGATCATGCTTGTCGGTGCAACAAACCCTGGGTCCGTTGCTTAGACTGTGCATAGGCCTAAGGACAAGTTTGCATCACCCTAGATCAAACCAAGCACTAAGGATCAGTCCTTTGAAGAATCAAAGTGTAGATCAACAAGACCAAGTCGAGCCAGAGAAGAAAGATATCACTAAGGGAAAAAGCCTCCCTTGCCGGGCAAGCAAGCCTGGCGAGGTCGGGGTTACCCTGGAAGCAAGCCTCGAGACCGTCCTGGCAGGCCTGCCGGGGTTGCGGAGGCGAACTACTCCACCACACCACCTCACAGCGACGCACATCATCGATTGATGCGGTGTCAAGCCCCTAAGTGACTAAGTGGCTGCTTCCTGCCACAAGGAAGCCACTTCCTATAGAAAACACCTCCAAATGACACCCGTCCTGAGATGTGTCAAGCAAGCAGGCACGAAGCTGGCAAAACAACCCGACAAGGCTTACCGGGCATGCTGTGATGTGACACTGAGCGGTGCATTTAATGCGCTCTATCTGCCTGCAGAGTTAGGTATGATAGCACTGTTTTCTATCTAATCAGTGTGTAAAAGACTGATTTGCCACTGTGGTTACCCCTTTATCTATAAAAGAAGGCCCATGGCAACCATAGAGAGGATTCAAACCCTCGCATAGTCATACGCGCGTAGCCACTCCTGCCCCAAGGCAACCCTGCCGGGCAAGAGCGTCGCGTTCTCCACCATTATCAACTATTAATCCACCAAAGCAGGAGTAGGGTTTTACGTCTCACGGCGGCCCAAACCTGGGTAAAACTGCCGGTGTGATCTCTGTCGTGTTGTGTTACGCTTCTCCGCTCTTTGTGCAACGTGCCCATCCCCCCGCGGAACCAAAAGGGGCTCGTGGCCCCATAGGTGGTCGTGGTTTCCCATGACATCTTTGGCGCGCCAGGTAGGGGGTTCACTTGTGCGAATCCCGAGAGTGTAGGCAGCGTGTCACCTTCATCGCCATTTTCGTCATCAACAACTCCATCGACTATGGCGCCCAAGAAGAAGCCCGGTGCCGCAGCACACCCGTCCACCTCGAAGGCCCCGCCACTCGCGACCGCCGATGTCACGGGGACTGCAGGGACGCATGGAGGTGTGGACGCTGCGGGGGACGTGGTCGACGCAGGCGGTGTTGTTACCGCCTCCCCCGCGGGCGGGGCAGGAGCAGGAGGCATCGGAGAAGGACAACACCAACAACATCCCGGCGACCACGCTCTGCGAGGTACGGGTAGAGAGTTTATTCCTTTTGTCCTCCCTGCCTAGCTGAGGGGCATAGCGTGACGTTCTCCTTGAGGCGAATCACAATCCTCCAGTCATCCCCGCCGCGGGCGCGGGCGCAGGACATGCTCCGAACGGGGTCATTGGTCCACACGCACCACCACCTCGTCACCAAGCCATCCAAGCAACTGGCTCCCAATGGCAGGAGCATGGCGCCGCCACTACCGGCACCATCAAGAGCCAGGCAACGCTGCAGTCTACATCATCCTCACCTATGCCAAGCATCGCTTCTGGAGCCATGGCACGGGCCCAGCTGCTGCTGAGATTTCCGCTGGTAGCTGATCAAATGGATGAGTGGAGAGCCACCATTCAGAGCCTGATTGGCTTTGTTGAGGCTGGAGGCTCATAGCAAGCTGGCCCGCCACGACCTCCCTAGACGACGGCAGCCCATGCTGCTGGCTGTGCGGAAGGGGCCACCTCCATGGTGCAATCCTCACCACGACAACCAGCACGAGGGTCACGCGACCAAGAGATTGATGATGTATCGATGGCTTCATCCAATCCTCGAGCATGTCAAGGCCGACGATGAGCCCTGAAGGACAGGTAGATGGAGGGTGCATGATGCGGCTTGGAGCTATGTTAGTATTTCCCCAAAGAGGAAGGGATGATGCAGAACAGCGACGGTAGGTATTTCCCTCAGTGATGAAACCAAGGTTATTGAATCAGGAGGAGAATCAAGCAACAATACGTAAATAGAACCTCCACACAAATAACAAATACTCGCAACCCGACGTATTAAAGGGGTTGTCAATCCCTTTCGGGTAACGGCGCCAAAAATTGACAAACGGACGTGAATAAATTGTAGTAGATTGATAGATCAAACGCCAAATAATATAAATAGGAACAAATTGCAGCAAGGTATTTTTTGTATTTTTGGGGTTTAATAGATCTGAAAATAAAATCAAAGGAAAATAGATCGCAAAGGCAAATAATATGAGAAAGAGACCCGGGGGCCGTAGGTTTCACTAGTGGCTTCTCTCGAGAAAAATAGCAAACGGTGGGTAAACAAATTAATGTTGGGCAATTGATAGAACTTCAAATAATCATGACGAAATCCAGGCAATGATCATTATATAGGCATCACGTCCAAGATTAGTAGACCGACTCCTGCCTGCATCTATTACTATTACTCCGCACATCGACCGCTATCCAGCATGCATCTAGTGTATTAGGTTCATGGAGAAACAGAGTAATGCAATACGAACGATGGCATGATGTAGACAAGATCTACTTATGTAGAAATAGACCCCATTGTTTTATCCTTAGTAGCAACGATACATACGTGTCGGTTCCCCTTCTGTCACTGGGATCAAGAAACGTAATATAGAACCCACTACAACGCACCTCTTCCCATTGCAAGATAAATAGATCAAGTTGGACAAACAAAACCGAAATATCGTATAAGAAATACGAGGCTATAAGCAATCATGCATATAAGAGATCAAAGAAAATCAAATAACCTTCATGGATAAAAAGATAGATCTGATCATAAACTCAAAGTTCATCCAATCCCAACAAACACACCACAAAAAGAGTTACATCATATGGATCTCCAAGAGACCATTGTATTGAGAATCAAATGAGAGAGAGGAAGCCATCCAGCTACTAACTACGGACCCGAAGGTCTACAAAGAACTACTCACGCATCATCGAAGAGGCACCAATGGAAGTGGTGAACCCCTCCATGATGGTGTCTAGATTGGATCTGGTGGTTCTGGACTCTGCGGCGGATGGAATTGATTTTCGTTGACTCCCCTAGGGTTTCTGGAATATTGGGGTATTTATAGAGTAAGTAGGCGGTCCAGGGGGCACCCGAGGTGGGCACAACCCACCAGGGCGTGCCTGGTCCTCTAGGCATGCCGTGGTGGGTTGTGCTCCCCTCGGAACAGCCCCCAGGTGCTTCTTCGGCCCATTGGTTATCTTCTGGTCCAAAAAATCCACAAAAAGTTTCGCTGTGTTGGACTCCGTTTGGTATTGATTTCCGGCGATGTAAAAAACATGCAGAAAACAGCAACTGGCACTTGGCACTATGTCAATAGGTTAGTACCAAAAAATGATATAAAATGACTATAAAATGATTATAAAACATCCAAGATTGATAATATAACAACATGGAACAATAAAAAATTATAGATATGTTGGAGACATATCAGCATCCCCAAACTTAATTCCTGCTCGTCCTCGAGTAGGTAAATGATAAAAACAGAATTTTTGATGTGGAATGCTGCCTAACATGTCATCTCATATTCTTTTCCTTATAGCATGGACATTTGGACTTTTATATTGTTCGAAGTAATAGTCTAGTTTGACATGATAACTTAAATACTCAAGCATATCAACAAGCAACCATGTCTTTCAAAATATCAACGCTAAAATAATCTATCCCTAGCCCATCATGCTCAATCATTGATCCATTCATGAAACACACTCGCATATTAACTACACCCAATGCTCAAGTACGATTATAGTGCCTCCTAGTTGGTGCTTTGTAGAGGCGATTATAAGAGAATATGAAGACTCAAATTCAAAAACAAAAAATCCATAAAGTAAAAGAAAGGCCCTTCGCAGAGGGAAGTAGGGATTTGTAGAGGTGCCAAAGCTCAAAGCGAAAATTGAGAGATAAAAAACATTTTGAGAGGCACACTTTTCCCACCAACGAAAATGACTTAGAGTTCCCAACACTTTCCATGCTAGATATACCATAGGCGGTTCCCAAACATAACTTAAAGCTTATTCCTTTTTCCACCATACTTTCACGTTCCATGGCTAACTGTATCCACGGGTGCCTTCCATACCAACACTTTCCAAGGAATTTATTATTTGACAACATAAAGTAAATTCATTTTTTATTTTGGGACTGGGCATCCCTAATACCTTTGTCTTACTCTCGTGCAATGACAAGTGAATAAACACTCATCGTGAGAATAACACATCTAGCATGGAAAACATTAGCCACCCCTCACCGCCTCGCGAGCGGTACGAGCACACAAAAGAGAAATTTATATTGAATATTAGAGATGGCACATACCAATTTTCTTAGAAAGACAAAAGAATACCATATATAGGTAGGTATAGTGGAATCATGTGGCAAAACTGGTTTATAGGATTTTGGATGCACAAGTAGTGATCATACTTAGTGGAAAATGAAGGCTAGCAAAAGATTGAAAAGCGACCAACCAAGAAACAAATAATCTCATAAGCTTTCATTAAGCATAATTAACACCAAATAATGCACCACAAGTATGATATAATTGCATTGCATGACTATTGACTTTCGTGCTTGCATAGGGAATCACAAACCTTAACACCAATATTCTTACTAAAGAATAATTACTCATCAAGTTGACTCACATATAAATTCATAATATCTCAAAACTATTACTAAGAATCAAGTTTATTTTGTCCAATGATCTTCATGAAAGTTTTTATTATATCCTTCTTGGATATCTATCACTTTGGGACTAATTTTCATGTGTTGCTTTTGATAAGCTCAAACAAATATAAGTGAAGATCATGAGCATAATATTTCTTCCTCCCAAATTAATTTAAGTGAAGCAAGAGAGAATTTCTTCAAAAATATTAAAGCACACAGTGCTCAAAAAGATATAAGTGAAGCACTAGAGCAAATCCATAGCTCATAAATTTTTTAAGTGAAGCATAGAGAGCAATTCTAACAAGTCATGACATAATTTTGGTTCTCTCAAATAGGTGTGTCCAGCAAGGAATCAAGACTTAAAACACAAAATAAAACAAGAAAAGACTCATATCATACACGACGCTCCAAGCAAAACACATAGTATGTGACGAATAAAAATATAGCTTCGAGTAAAATACCGATGGTCGTTAGAAGAAAGAGGGGATGCCACTCGGGGCCTCCCCAAGCTTAGTTGCTTGCTCTCTTCGGATAATAGCTTGGGATGTCGGGGCATCCCCTTATTCCTTCATCCATCGTAATATAACCCAAAACTTGAAAACTTCAATCACACAAAACTTAACAAAACCTTCGTGAGATCCGTTAGTATAAGAAAGCAAACCACTACTATAAGTTCTGTAGCAAAACAATTCATATTTTGTTCTTGCATTATATCTACTGTATTCCAACTTTTCCATGGCAAAAACTCATCAAAGAAAACCACAGAATCATCAAAACAATCACACAACGCAAAGAACACAGAGTCTGTCAAAAACAGGACAGTCTGTAGAAATCTGGATATTTCGAATACTTCTGTAACTACAAAAACTTTGAAAAATTAGGATGACCTGGAAATTTGTATATTAATGTTGTTCAAAACGAATTGGTATTTTATCGCTCTTTGGCTAGAAATGAGAATTGTTTTCGTGAGTGTAAAAGCTTCTGTTTTTCAGCAAGATCAAACAACTATCGCCCAAGAAGATCCTAAAGGCTTTACTTGGCACAAACACTAATTAAAACACAAAAAACACAATCATAACAGTAGCATAATTGTGCTAAAACTCAAGAACATAAAGCAAAAAGCAAAAATAAATTTTATTCATTGGGTTGCCTCCCAACGAGCGCTATAGTTTTACGCCCTTAGCTAGGCATAAAGCAAGGATCTAAGTTTTGTCATCTTTGTTTCGAGATCCATAAGATGCCATCATGATTGATTCATATGGTGGCCTAATTCTTGTTCTAGGGAAGTGTTCCATACCCATCCTCAAAGGAAATTGGAATTTAATATTGCCTTCTTTCATATCAATCACAACATGCGTAAAAACGGTCTACCAAGAATAATTGGACAAGACGGATTGCAATCAATATCAAGAACAATAAAATCTATGAGCACATAATTCCTATTTTCAAGAATAAGAACATAATTAATTCTTCCCATACGCTTTTTTATAGTAGAATTCGTCAAGTGCAAATTTAAAGACCATTCTTCAATATCGCTAAGACCAAGCACATCACATAAAGATTTCGGAATTGTAGAAACACTAGCACCCCAGTCACACAAAGCAAAACACTCATAAATTTTAATATTTACTTTGATAGTAGGTTCCCATTCATCATGTAATTTTCTAGTAATTGAAACTTCTAATTCCAAATTTTCTTGTAAAGCTTTCATTATAGCATCAACGATATGTTTGGTAAAAGCATTATTTTATTCATAAGCATGGGGTAAATTTATCATGGATTGCAACAAAGAAATACAATCAAGAGCAACTATCATAATTAAAGTCTTTTAAATCCAAAAGAGTGGGTACATCACTAGTTAAAGTTTTGACCTCTTCAAACCCACCTTTATCAATTTTCTCAACAAGATTTTCACCCTCCGAATTCTCGGGACGCCTTCTAACTAAAGTTGACTCTTCTCCAGTCCCTTTTTCATCAATCTTAACTTTAATAAAAATGAATCAATAGAAGAAACACCAATCATTTTAAGATCTTCATCACTTTTATGAAAGTAATCACTAGAAAACACTTTTCCTAAAAATTCTCTTTTAGCTCTAAGCATACCGGTTCTTTTCTTACTTTCATCCATAGAAACATAGAGAGATTTAATTGATTCCTCAACTTTAGGCACAAAAAATTTCATCTTGAGATTTTCTACATCATGAGAAATTCTATCAACACTTCTGGACATATCATCAATCTTATTCAACTTTTCTTCTATGGTAGTGTTGAAAACTTTTTGCGTGTTGATAAATTCTTTAATATTACTCTCAAGATCAGAGGTCTTCCTATTATTATTGTAAGAAGGATTTCCATAGGGATTACCATAATTATTAGAGGAATTACTAGGAAAAGGCCAAGGATTAAAATTACTTCTATAAGCATTGTTATTGAGATTATTTCGCGAGATAAAATTCATATCTATGGCATCACTATTTTTCTCAATCAAAGTAGACAAAGTCATATCATTGAAATCAATAGGAACACTTTACTAGCAACCAATATCATAAGAGCATCAACTTTTTCACTCAAAGAAGAAATTTCTTCAACCGAAATAACTTTTTTACTAGTAGGAGCTCTTTCGGTATGCCATTGTGAATAATTTGCCATGATATTATCAAGCAATTTGGTGGCTTCACCCAAAGTAATTTCCATAAAACTACCACCCCCGGCGGAAGCTAAAAGATTATGTGAAACAAAATTCAATCCCACATAAAATTTTTGTATGATGATCCAAAGATTTAACCCATGAGTTGTGCAATTCATTAGCATCATTTTCATCACTTCTCAAGATTGTGCAACATGCTCATGTTCAAGTTGCTTGATATTCATGATCTGGGTTCTAAGGGAAATAATTTTTGCGGGAAGAAAATACTTAGTGATAAAAGCATCTTTGCACTCATTCCAAGAATCGATACTATTGCGAGGCAAAGAAGAAAACCAATTTTTTGCAGAATCACGCAAAGAAAATGGAAATAATTTCATCTTCACAATATCATTGTCCACATCTTTTTTCTTTTGCATATCACATAATTCCACGAAGGTATTAAGATGGGACGCAGAATCCTCATTAGGAGTACCGGAAAATTGATCTTATATAACAAGATTCAGCAACGCAATATTATTATCACAAGACTCCGCACTAGTGGCGAGAGCAATCGGAGTGCCAATAAAATCATTGTTGTTGATATTTGAGAAATCACACAACTTTGTGTTCTCTTGAGCCATGATGACTATGCAACAAGATTGCACTCAAAAACAAATCCGGCAAGAAAACAGGGAACAAAAAAGAGGGCGAAATAAAATGACAAATTTTTTAAAGTGGGGGAGAGGAAAACGAGAGGCAATTGGAAAATAATGTAAATTGCAAGGAGATGAGTCTTGTGATTAGGAACCAGGTATATGTTGAAGATCCTCCCCGACAACGGCACCAGAAATTCCTTTTGATGCGGCTTGAAGCTACGTCGGTATTTCCCCAAAGAGGATGGGATGATGCAACACATCGACGGTAGGTATTTCCCTCAGTGATGAAACCAAGATTATCGAAGCAGTAGGAGAATCAAGCAACAATACGTGAACGACACATGCACACATATAACAAATACCCGCAACCCGACCTATTAAAGGGGTTGTCAATCCCTTTTGGGTAACGGCGCCAGAAATTGGCAAATGGACGTGAATAAATTATAGTAGATTTATAGATCGAACGCCAAATAAAATAAATAAGAATAAATTGCAGCAAGGTATTTTTGTATTTTTTGGGTTTACTAGCACAAATGCCCGTGCGTTGCAACGGGAGATAAAACTGGTGTGTACTTAAATTCAATAAGAAAATTGCCCGTGCGTTGCAATGGGAATACAGTGTTAATTTTTTTTGTGGCAACGAACTGAGCAACGAATTTTTTAGGAACTACCCGAACTCTGGTTTGAGGATTAGAAATAACGTGTTGTTTAGCATACTAAGTACAATAATTCAGTTGTGTTGGAATAATTCTCAAGTAAGAAAAGTACAATAATTCTGTTGTGGTGAAATTAATAATAAAGAGATATTGTGCAATTAGGAGGAGATGACGAAGATCACAACAATTTGACAGTGTACATTTTACAGTTTGATTATGTAGGAAAATATCCCTTTGGGCTCTTTGAACTACCTCTAGAGAAAAAATCAAGCTTAGTTGGTGTGCTTAACTTTCAGGTTAGTGCTGTTATTACAAATAATGCAACTACTTAAGTAGGATACTTTTTGACTTTTCCACTATATATAGCCAAATTAATAATAGAATAGTCTTTGCATGAAGCAGAAGTATAGAACTCCTTAATACAATGGATTAGATAAATCATACTCTCTCTGTCTCATAATATAAGAGCATTTTTTACACAAGTGTAGTGTTAAAAAGGCTCTTATATTATGGGATGGAGGGAGTATTTATTTACTATGCTCCCACTTACAAGATCTACCCCGTAGAAGATTGTTTGTTGTTGAAAGCACCGAACATGGACATGCTTGCCACAGCAGCCGGAAGGTTAGCTTAGAGGAGCTTCCCTCAAGCAGTTTGGGCGATGCAAAAGAAAAAATTGGAACACGATGGATAGTGTATGACAGCAATTTGTTGGACGACATCACATGCCAATACGTCATAACAAAGTAGTTCGGATCCAGTCGAATACTTTTCGGCCGGCCGTACCAGCAAAACCTCTAATCAATTAGTACGTCGGCTGCATGACAAGGACAAAAAGTGAGCTAGCTAATCCAGCGATCGATCTGATGTAGACACCACACGGTGAAACACATCGACCATCTAGCTTGGCATCAGCTTCCTACTTGCTCGACGAGACCAGCCACAACGTCTCATACCTGTGATGTCTGTATTTGCAAGAATCAGAGTATATCATACCTCGTGTAGTGCTTGTCTGCGGCGGCTTCAACTACAAGAGCGGAGGCAGCGCCTTCCTTCTCAATCACCAACTTCTCGTATTTCACTTGGAATACACATACATTGTATAAATTGTTAATAAGAAGGAAGCTTTTATTTCAAAAAGGGGATGAAGAGGTTCAGTAAATGACACCTTGATTTCTTAGCAGTGATGGAACTCTTTTAAGCTTATTGGCGTGGAACTTGAATCCCACTGAAATTTCAGGGCATGTTGAAAATTGTGATGATTAATTCACATGGCCACAGAGAAAGGAGAGCATAGTTCAACAATGTAGTCCGAGATGAATGAACCCGCCGGTGCCGCCGTATAGTTGGCCGAGAGCCCACGATAGCGTTGACTGCCCCTCCGGCACCACCATCAGCCGATCGTCTCCGCCCGAGCTAGCCACCATTAACCGATCGTCTCCGCTCGATCTAGCCAACTGATATCATCCTCGATCGCCACGTCCGTGCGTGGAGCTCGATGCGTTGCTCAGCCGTCCGCGCCCTCCCTTCACCTTCGGCTGTTTGCCCACCCATGGCCTCGTACCGGGGACACCTCCTATTGTTTGTCCTTCCTTCACCTCTGGTTGTTTGTCCATCAATGGCATGCACTGTTGTCCGGCCCTCAAGTGTTAGCCGTCTATTTGCTTTCTTTTCCATCTCTGCCTGTTGATTCTCGCAGTCGTCTATATTATAAGTTAATGGAAATTGGTGTAAAAGAGCGATCTGCTACTATTAGTTAGACTGCATATCCTTAGAGGAGGTCCTGAGTTCGATTCCGCACAATGCGATATTTTTTTGCTTCAACAAGCCCATGCATGGCGACCCATGAGTAATCCTGAGGCCCAGGAGATGTACGTAACGGTACTGGTTGTTTTCTGTTTCGGGCGAAAAACACAAAAACAGAAATTTAGTACCACCTTGGGTAATAACAAAAGTATGAAAAAAATATGGGTGAACGGATGAAAAAATTAGCGAAACGCACCTTGCTTTATTAGTAGGTATAGAATAGATCTGAAAATAAAAGCAAAGAAAAATAGATCGCAAAGGCAAATAATATGAGAAAGAGACCCGGGGGCCGTAGGTTTCACTAGTGGCTTCTCTCGAGCAAAATAGCAAATGGAGGGTAAACAAATTACTGTTGGGCAATTGATAGAACTTCAAATAATCATGATGATATATAGGAAATGATCATTATATAGGCATCACATCCAACATTAGTAGACCGACTCCTGCCTGCATCTACTACTATTACTCTACACATCGACCGCTATCCACCATGCATCTAGTGTATTAAGTTCATGGAGAAACAAAGTAATGCAATAAGAACGATGACATGATGTAGACAAGATCTATTTATGTAGAAATAGACCCCATCGTTTTATCCTTACTAGCAACGATACATACATGTCGGTTCCCCTTCTATCACTGGTATCAAGCACCGTAAGATCGAACCCACTACAAAGCACCTCTTCCCATTGCAAGATAAATAGATCAAGTTGGCCAAACAAAACCCAAATATCGGAGAAGAAATACGAGGCTATAAGCAATCATGCATATAAGAGATCAAAGAAACTCAAGTTACTTTCATGGATAAAAAGAGATAGATCTGATCATAAACTCAAAGTTCATCGGATTCCAATAAACACACCGCAAAAAGAGTTACATCATACGGATCTCCAAGAGACCATTGTATTGAGAATCAGACGAGAGAGATGAAGCCATCTAGCTACTAACTACGGACCCGAAGGTCTACAAAGAACTACTCAGGCATCATTAGAGAGGCACCAATGGAAGTGGTGAACCCCTCCATGATGGTGTCTAGATTGGATCTGGTGGTTCTGGACTCTGCGGCGGCTGGAATTGACTTTCGTCGACTCCCCTAGGGCTTCTGGAATATTGGGGTATTTATAGAGTAAATAGGCGGTTCAGGGGGCACCCAAGGTGGGCACAACCCACCAGGGCGCGCCTGGTCCTCTAGACGCGCCCTGGTGGGTTGTGCTCCCCTCGGAGCAGCCCCAGGCGCTTCTTCGGCCCATTGGTTGTCTTCTGGTCCAAAAAAATCCAGAAAAAGTTCCGCCGCGTTTGGACTCTGTTTGGAATTGATTTCCTGCGATGTAAAAAACATGCAGGGAACAACAATTGGCACTTGGCACTATGTCAATAGGTTAGTACCAAAAAATGATATAAAATGACTATAAAATGATTATAAAACATCCAAGATTGATAATATAACAATATGGAACAATAAAAAATTATATACGTTGGAGACGTATCAGCGCGCGCGTCACCATCAAGCGACGACACGACAACCACCACCGGTCCAATCGGCACGATGGCCCCAAAGTCGACAAGGCTGCGCTTTGTGGGGGCGGGTACCTGCCTTTCAAGGCTGGGTACCCTGCCTTCACCTGTGAGCTGCGGCAAGTCCATTGGTCGTCCGCTCGCACGTTCAAGCCAGAGATACCAAAGAAGTATGATGGGAGATTGAACCCTACAGAGTTCTTGAGCATCTACACCATCGCTGTTCAAGCTGCCGGGGGAAGAGATGAGAAGGTTTTTGCCAACTACTTACCTTTGTCACTCAAGCCAAATGTGAGGTCTTGGCTGATGCACCTGCTGGAGAACTCCATCTCGACCTGGAACTGACATGTGCCATGAGTTCGTTGGCGCCTTCATGGGCGGCTGATATGTCTCCAACGTATCTATAATTTTTTATTGTTCCATGCTATTATATTATCTGTTTTGGATGTTTAATGGGCTTTAATATGAACTTTTATATTATTTTTGGGACTAACCTACTAACCGAAGGCCCAGTGCAAATTGTTGTTTGTTTGCCTATTTCAGTGTTTTGCAGAAAAGGAATATCAAACGGAATCCAAACGGAATGAAACCTTCGCGAGGATCTTTTTTGGAACAAACACAATCCAGGAGACTTGGAGTGGAGGTCAAGGAAGCAACGAGGCGGCCACGAGGTAGGGCGGCGCGCCCAGGGGGCAGGCGCACCCCCACCCTCATGGGACCCTCGTAGCTCCATCGACCTACTTCCTTCGCCTATATATACTCTTATACCCTAAAAACATCCAGGGGAGCCACGAAACCACTTTTCCACCGCCGCAACCTTCTGTACCCGTGAGATCCCATCTGGGGACCTTCCCCGGCGATCTGCCGGAGGGGGATTCGATCACGGAGGGCTTCTACATCAACACCATAGCCTCTTCGATGATGTGTGAGTAGTTTACCACAGACCTTCGGGTCCATAGTTATTAGCTAGATGGCTTGTTCTCTCTCTTTGGTTCTCAATACAAAGTTCTCCTCGATGTTCTTGGAGATCTATTCGATGTAATTATTTTTGCAGCGTGTTTGCCGAGATCCGATGAATTGTGGGCTTATGATCCAGATTATCTATGAACAATATTTGATTCTTCTCTGAATTCATATATGCATGATTTGATATCTTTGCAAGTCTCTTCGAATTATTAGTTTGCTTTGGCCTACTAGATTGATCTTTCTTGCAATGGGAGAAGTGCTTAGCTTTGGGTTCAATCTTGCGGTGTCCTTTCCCAGTGACAGTAGGGGCAGCAAGGCATGTATTGTATTGTTGCTATCGAGTTTAAAAAGATGGGGTTTATATCATATTGCTTGAGTTTATCCCTCTACATCATGTCATCTTGCCTAATGTATTACTCTGTTCTTATGAACTTAATACTCTAGATGCATGCTGGATAGCGGTCGATGTGTGGAGTAATAGTAGTAGAAGCAGAATGGTTTTGGTCTACTTGACACGGACGTGATGCCTATGTTCATGATCATGCCTAGATATCATCGTAACTATGCGCTTTCTATCAATTGTTCGGCAATAATTTGTTCACCCAGCATAATATATGCTATCTTGAGAGAAGCCACTAGCAAAACCTATGGCCCCTGGGTCTACTTTACATCATATTAGTTTCCCGTCAACTAGACATTTCTATCGCCGTTTATTTTGCAATCTT
The DNA here is from genome assembly GCF_002162155.2 of Triticum dicoccoides. Lineage (NCBI taxonomy): Eukaryota > Viridiplantae > Streptophyta > Magnoliopsida > Poales > Poaceae > Triticum > Triticum dicoccoides. The sequence goes on along the minus strand of NC_041392.1, from coordinate 431,926,968 downwards.
TATTTTCCAATCTATACAACAAAAATATTTATCTTATTATCTTTATCAGATCTCACTTTTGCAAGTGGCCGTGAAGGGATTGACAACCCCTTTATCGCGTTGGTTGCAAGGTTCTTATTTGTTTGTACAGGTACTAGGCGATTTGCGTGTAGTCTCCTACTGGATTGATACCTTGGTTCTCAAAAACTGAGGGAAATACTTACGCTACTTTGTTGCATCACCCTTTCCTCTTCAAGGGAAAACCAACGCATGCTCAAGAGGTAGCAGCGGCCATCAAGAACCAGGGCGGCCCAGCGATTTGCAGCTTCTCCCATAGAAGGAAGGAAAGACACTGCAGAAGGACATGCAAAGGTTTAGCCGAGTCCATAGAAATATTCCCGATATCCACATGGTAGCTATGATAGCTGTGTTCCAGTCCAACGTGCGCAACCATCGGATACGTTCCAAGATGAACATTCCGTTGCCCAAGATTGCGAAGGAGCTTTACACCTTGGTGGACAAGTGTGCTCAGATGGAGGAGGGAAGGAAACTCCCTGGAGAATAAGATGGCGTCAATATTGACGCAGAGGATGACGACGAGGCCACCAGTCAGAAGAAGAAGAACGAGAAGCTCAACAAGAGGCGCAAGGATAAGGCAGTAATGACCGTTGAGGGATCAGGCACAATGAGTACCAGTCAGAAGGCTAAGGCTGAAGCCCACGTCAAGGAAGTTGCTGCGTGCACTAACTGCCGGGAGGCTGCGGCTGCTGAGAAGGTTGGGAAAGGTGACGGGTCGTACTACAAGATTCATCGGACCAAGGGCCACGATCTCCAAGAGTGTCATCAAGTTGAATATCTCGTCAAGAAGCAGAGGGCTAAGTATGAGAAGCGTGATAAGGAGAAAGGTCAGAATGGCACCGACGGGAAGGGCCGGGGTGGCGAAGCAAGTCGCCCCAGCAAGGCTCCTCAGAATCAAGGAAAACCCGCTAGAGGGCGTGAGAAGGAAGATTGCAATGATGAAAGTGATGGAGCGGATGAATAGGAAACCAACCAACAGGAATTCCAAAAGGCCACTGACGCCATGGGCGTTGATGGGGGTGCATCTATGTACTCCTCTCACCGCCAACTTAAACAGTGGGCGCGTGAAGTTAATGCCGTGGAGCCAGCGGCAGACTCTCGGAAGCTGCTCAAGTGGTCACGCACACCCATCATCTTTGAAGAAGAGGACCACCCTGACCACACCACCGCGGTAGGGTGCTTGCCGTTGTTGGTTTCACCAACAATCTGCAACCTCAAGGTCACAAAGATGTTGGTTGACAGCGGGGCCGGGTTGAATCTGATTTCCCCAAAGGTCATCCGCAAACTCCAGATAGCGGAGGAAGAGCTCAAGGTCACAGGCACATTTGAAGGAATCAACCCTGGGGGTTCAGCCCGCCCGGCTCAAAGTTTTTTCGCGACGTACTTCATTTTTTCCAACTTCACCCTCAAGATATTGGGCCCAATTATGTGTCCAATATTTGCAACTTTGAAGTATTCTGTGAAGCTTATCTTCAAGAGGATCCCACAATTGAATTATTCAAAGAATTTTACTACTTAAACCGTCAGACAGAATTTACTGACGGGCCCAGCTTGGGACTCGGTGGGGTTTCAATTCAGAAGAGGAAAGAAGCCAGCTTTCCGTATGCCAAGCTGCCGAGTCATCCCAAAGATTGGAACCAAACTTGGTTCTACTGTTAAGACACATCCCCAGCAGACGAAATTCCTCTGCCGGGTTACCGCGACCACCGGCTTAGCAACACACATCCACTTCCCCCACGGATCAACGCAAAGGATCATGCCAAACATGCACAAGCTTTTTCAAAGCTTAGAACCTTCATGGCTAATGGCCTAACCGACATCGACTTTGTTCAGTGCTGGGTCTCATGGGGAATCTTTCCATTAAGCCGTCGACCCGGCTTAATGTGTGAATACACTGGCGATTTAAAAGATCCCCAGTGCCACTGCGACATTCAACTGTCTGACGTAGAAATTAATGAAGCCATCAAGGCGTTGTTGAACGAATCTTTGGCAGATTGCAGTAAAACATGACTTAGTCCTTTCTGCTCCTTCAACAAGCCGCCAACTGTAAATGTTGCACACCTTCTGTTTAATCACATTGCATTAATACTGCCCACTTATGATCTTTTGATTTTAACAGGCCAACTCTTCATTTTGGAAGAAGAAACCGCAAGAAAAACCGGCCAAACCGCCTCATACCAAGAACAAGGTCACCAAGAGGCCCGCTAAGAAGAAAACCATCGAGCACGCCGGTTTAAACTTGGATGATGATAGTGATGATGATAAGTCGGAGGTAGAACTTGAATCTCTTGGCTCATTTTTTATACATCTCATTGACAATGATTGTTCTCATGAGGAGGCCAACGCCAGCCGTGCATATGATGCAGAGGTAATTATTCTTTCCTCCGGCTCAGAACCTCTGCCAACACAGAAAACCCAACAAGCAAGACGTAAAGTAAGCTTTTCTCACCCTTTAGCTCACTTGGATCCCAACTTTCTTTTGAAGAAGCAGCAACATGAAGCTCGCCGTATAACTCGGAATAGTGGCGGTGGAGTTTTATCCTCGCAAACGTCGACAGGAGGTCTCAAAAATTTCTGACTTAAATTATCCAAAGGACGGTGTTTACCGAAAACCTCTTAATCCCTCCGATTCAAATTATCAGGGAACATCTCACTCTTCCTCTAGCGACTCAATAGGGACTCATATCTCGGCCTTCAAACTGGTGCCAGGGTAAGATTATCAAGCTTTTGCTTTTAATTATATACCCAATTGTTGTACTAATCTCGCCTTGCATTTCATTCACAGGGCCATGGCAAAACCCAGCAAGAAGGCTAAGGTGACCAAAACTCCTGAGAACCCTTCTGAGTCGGAGCAGCAAACAGAAAAAACCGCTTAAGCTCCTGAAGCCACAGTTGATGAACCGCCACCAATTGATCACAATGTTGACGTTGACCAGATGAATGCTGACCTGGCCATCACCGATCCGCCAAGCCCCATCAAAACGGCAAGTCCTATTAAACCGGCGTAAGAAAAAGACGATGATGTTACCATAACTTTGCATGGCTATACAGAGCCAGGCCAACCCACTATCCTATCCAAACACAATGCTATGGAAGAAATTCCTACTGTTGACAAGGGCAAGTGGTCAGCCAATCTGGACAGTTAAGCCAGTTTCAGTGCCCAAGAAATTCACTCTGGGTATTTGAACCGTCTTTGTACAAGTCACGACTATGAAGCCGGCTTAGTAAACTTGATGAAGGAGCGCTATGAGGTAAACACTGCAACTCCTTTCCATATGAATGTACTTCCCTTAGCCGCCAAGTTTATTGGACATGATAGAGTAGAATGTGTTGTAAACTTCAATAGTTGCATAGATCAAATCCAGTAGCCCCCAAGGGCCGGTTTATGTTTTCAAGATAAACCGGGACTTATAGTACTTCAACATTGCATGTATAGCCCCCAAGGGTCGGTTTAATCTGTCAAGATGAACCGGGACTTTAGATAACAAAGATTTAATTTCTCATCTATATCCCTCAAGGGCCGGCTTAATCTGTTAAGATAAGCTGGGTCTCAATACCATATATATCCCGAGAACTTAAGCACAGAGCCTCCATGACTCGGCTAAAATCAGCATATAACAACCAGATCATCATAAACTTGTCTTGAAAAAGAGCAATAGGCATTAGCCCCCAAGTGCCAAGGAAAATACTTGTATTGTGCTTGGGACATCAAATAAATTCATTGCAATCTCATTTATTGTTTTTCTCTTGTAGGCCGAGCTTAGTAGCAAAGAATCCCAAGTCGCTGACCTTCAAGAAAACCTCAAGTCTCAGCAAGCAGAAACCTCCAATGCCAAAGAGGAGCTGACCACTGCTTTAGCAGAAATGGAGAAGCTGAAAGAAGGCTTCAAAGATGAACAGGCGGGTTGGGATACAGAGAGGCCAACCCTGTTGAAGAGGTCTGAGGAGGCTGAAGCGGCCCTTAAGCTGGTAGCTGCAGAGCTTGCCGGTTTAAAACAGCAAATCAATGCATGACTGCTGCCATTTTCGGTCAATAACTTCCTCTTAATATTTTTACTGTATGTTAATCAATGTGCTACCGGCTTACAAATTTCCTTGATGATACAGGCTCCAGAGTTGCCCACCTTGGCTCAAACATGCGGAAAAAACTAGAAGCCGCCTACACGCTCATAGAGCAGTTATGTACTGGCGCACAACGGGTCATCTACACAGCTGCTCACAACAAACAGCCTCCAACCCTCATCAAGGATACATTGGAGAAGTTATCTATGCTACCTCCGCAGATCGGAGAATTGAAGAATCCGCTGCCAGAGCCGGTGCACTTACAATGCTAACCCGGGCCAAAGCATGGCTAACTGATCTTGAACTGACGGACTTGGCAAATGGCTTCCCGAGCGTAAAAGAAGACTGGTAACCCTTCAGCATAGAAGACTTCTCCGCAATTGCAAGGGAAATGCATCCTCTAGCCAGTAAGCTGGCTGAAGACACTAATCTTTCACATTATCAGCCGGTTTACGACGCCGACAACAAGAAGGTCAAGGCGCCGACTCATGTTTCTCAGGACCTGACTCCTCCGATCCGTAAGCACACTTTTGCCCCTGATGTTGGCCCATCAACACTTATAAGTGATGAAGCTGTATTCAGAGCATTGACTGGGATAAACTGGGCAACCACTGACTTCCAGCCATTGGGTGAAGACGAGCAGGATGAACCGGTGCTGGATGATCCACAACCTTCAATTCATCAAGGCCAAAATCCATAAGTCGTAGGTCGGCTTAGCACCTATTTTCTGTGAAACTGCCAAAACAATTATTCTTTTGGGACATCAGATGCCTTTTAATAGGCTAGTTAAACTCTTGATCTCTCATGCCATTGTGCATGTTTTGTTTTGTTTAACACTATTGATCCGCCAGTTGAAGATCTGCCACTTATTCTTATGATATCATCAAGTATGTAGAGCGGATTTTATTTTCCCTGCACATAAACAGATCTCAAGTGCTCTGGCGGTTTACTCCAGAGCGGGTCATAATACCCTATATAAAAACCACTGATGACTAAAACAGTCCATAACGAGGGCCGGTTTAATCATAACCTTATACAATCATAACAAAATATCATACCTGTGATATTTGCTCACACTGCCGGCTTATCATACCTGTGCCGTAAGGATGACAACCCCAAAGATTGAGAGCACAATGCCATGTTCAATTGATTTGTATCGCCGGCTTACAATGCCGTATGCAGCAAGGGGTAATATCCCAAAACTTAGAGCACATCATTCTAAGCGCATAAATTTATCATACACTGGCGACTTAAAGTCCAAAGCCAGGCCGGGTTAACGAACGCCGGATAAATTCATATATGAACCATAAGGAAACATATCCTTCATCAGTTTTCAAATATATCACAAAAAATGAAGCTAAAAATGTTCAAATAAAATAGAAAACAAAAACCAAGGCTTTTCATAGGCTGCTAGGCCTTCAAGTCAAGTGCTTTTCAAGGGCCGCACAGCCGCTGAGTTAAACCTTCATTCAACCTTATAAGTCGGGCCTCACATGACCAATCGTCGTTTTAACTTTGACAAGTTCAGGGTCTGTATAAGATTGACTTGTCAAAAGTACGGTGAGTCATTCCAATCAATCAGGGCGGAATGGCGAACTTAAAAAGGCAGGATAACCTGGGTTTTTAGGTGAATATACCTGGCTTCCAAGCCTACTACAAGGGTCATAAAAACTCTTGTCCATTGAACAGAGAGCCCCCGAGTAGCATTTCATTCTAGGCATAAAAGCCGGATCAATAGGGTAATCATAGCTATGCTCAATGACCAGGAAGCCCCCAAGTATTTAGTAATCGTGGCGTACAAGCTGGATCAAGAGGGTAGTCGTAGCTATGCTCAATGAGCAGGAAGTCCCCAAGTGATCATATGAAGTAACAATAAAGACTCATTACTCTTAGAAATGAAACGACAGAGGCCCTGAATTATCAGGGATGCTGTCTTTATTATATCCATCATAATATATACATTGTCAAAACATGTACATCACAAGAGCCAATGGCTCAAGTGTAATAAGGCCGAAGATGAGCAATATTCCAAGGGCGGCGTGTCTCCTCCTCCGACGTGCGTGAGTCCTTGTGGTCTTGAACATCGATAAGGTAGTATGACCCATTGTTCAGATTTTTGCTGACCACAAAGGGCCCTTCCCAAGGTGGGGATAGCTTGTGCATATCAGTTTGATCCTGGATAAGTCGGAGCACCAAATCACCTTCCTAAAAGATTCTAGTTTTAACCCGGCGGCTGTGATAACGACGCTTATCTTTTTGGTAAATCGCCGAACGAGCCGCCGCAAGGTCATGCTCCTCATCTAACAGGTCAAGTGCATCCTGACGTACTCTTTCATTATTAGCTTCAAGATAAGCCGCCACACGAGGCGAATCGTGACGGATGTCACTGGGGAGAACCGCCTCTGCTCCATAAACCATGAAGAAAGGCGTGTGACCCGTAGATCTGTTGGGGTGGTATTGATGCTCCATAACACGGAAGGTAACTCCTCCACCCAAAAAACCCGGCATCCTCTTCAAAGGGACCATAAGACGGGGCTTGATGCCTTTCAAGATTTCTTGATTGGCCCGTTCAGCTTGACCATTGGACTAGGGGTGAGCCACGGATGATACATCAAGCCGAATATGCTCTTGTTGACAAAACTCTTTCATAGCACCCTTATAGAGATTAGTGCCATTGTCAGTTATAATGTTGTGGGGAAAGCCAAAATGGAAAATCACCTTTTTGATGAATTGCACCGATGTTGCCGCGCCACACTTACTAACCGGCTCTACTTCAACCCACTTTGTGAATTTGTCAACCGCCACCAAAAGGTGAGTCTTTTTATCTTTGGACATTTTGAAAGGCCCAACCATATCAAGCCCCCAGACTGCAAATGGCCAAGTAACTGGAATCATCCTTAATTCTTGAGCCGACACATGAGCTCGTCTTGAAAATTTCTGACAACCACCACATTTACTGACCAAATCCTCAGAATCAACATGAGCCGTCAGCCAATAAAATCCATGATGAAAAGCCTTGGCCACGAGAGACTTAAAGCCGACATGATGACCACAATCTCCCTCATGAATCTCTCATAGGATCTCACGACCTTCTTCAGGAGAAACACAACATTGAAATGCCCCTGTAATACTATGATGATGCAACTCTCCATTGACAATAGTCATTGACTTAGACCGCCGGGTTATCTGCCTGGCCAAAGTTTCATCCTTAGGTAACTCGCCCCGGGTCATATAAGCCAAATATGGAACTGTCCAATCACAAATGGCATGAAGAGCCGCCACCAATTGGGCTTCCGGGGTCAGGAATAGCCAAATCTTCCTCTGTAGGAAATTTGACTGAAGGGTTATGTAGGATATCCAGGAAAGTGTTAGGTGGCACTGATTTAAGCTGGGACCCTAACCGGCTCAAAGCATCAGCCGCCTCATTTTTTCCGCGATCAACAAGTTCAACTTGATAACCTTTGAAGTGACTAGCAATAGCATCAACCTCTCGGTGATAAGCCGCCATGAGTGGATCCTTAGAATCCCAAGTGCGAGAAACTTGCTGAGCTACCAAATCTGAGTCACCAAAACACCTCACCCGGCTTAAATTCATCTCCTTAGCCATCCGAAGACCATGGAGCAAAGCCTCATACTCAGCTGTGTTGTTAGTACAAGGGAACATCAACCGGAGAACGTAACAAAATTTATCACCTCGTGGGGAAGTCCAGATAACTCCGGCCCCGAGCCCTCCAACTTCTTGGATCCATCAAAGTGAATAGTCCAATATGTGCTATCCGGCTTCTCCTGAGGCATCTGCAGCTCTGTCCAATCATTGATGAAATCCACAAGTGCTTGAGACTTGATGGCTGTGCCAGGCATATACTTCAAACCATGAGGTCCAACTCAATGGCCCAATTGGCTACCCGACCTGTGGCTTCTCTGTTTTTAATAATATCCCCTAAAGGAGCATAACTAACCGAAGTGAATGGGATGCCCCAGAAAATATTGGTTGAGCTTTCGACTAGCCATGAACACCCCATATACAAGCTTCTGCCAATGCGGAGGGATACCTCTGCTTGGACTTAATAAGTACCTCACCGCTGTAGTAAACTGGCCGCTAAACCAGATATTCCTTGCCCGACTCCTTTCTTTCCACTACAATAGCCACACTGACAGCTCGGCTGTTGGTAGCCACATATAACAACAAAGGCTCCTTATCAATGGGAGCAGCAAGGATCGGCGGCTCAGCTAACTGTTTCTTCAAGGCCTCGAATGCCTGATTAGCAGCATCACTCCAGACAAAATGATATGTCTTCTTCATCATCTGGTACAGAGGGATAGCCTTATGACCCAGCTGACTTATGAACCGGCTTAAAAACACAATTCGACCCACCAGACGCTGAACATCATTAATACACGTTGGATTATCCAGGGAAGTGATAGCCTTATTTTTGTCCGGGTTAGCTTCAATACCCCATTAAGAAACCAGAAAGCCCAAGAGCTTGCCTGCTGACACTCCAAAGACACACTTGGCGGGGTTAAGGACCCGAAGATTGTCAAAGGTCTCCTTCAAATCATCTATCAGGGTCTCCTTCTTCCTAGACTTCACCACAATAGCATCCACATAAGCATGAACATTACGCCTGATTTGACTATGAAGGCAATTCTGTACACACCACTCGTAAGTCCCCTGGGCGCTCTTGAGGCCAAAAGGAATAGACACATAGCAGAAGGCTCCAAAGGGAGTGATAAAAGTCGTCTTCTTGTGGTCCTTAACTGCCATCTTGATCTGATGATAACCAGAATAAGCATCCAAAAAACTCAAACGCTCACAACCTGCCGTAGCATCAATAATCTGATCAATACAGGGGAGAGCAAAGGGATCAGCCGTACAGGCTTTGTTTAAGTCCGTGTAATCCACACACATACGCCAGCTACCATTTTTCTCAAGTACCAGCACCACATTAGCCAACCACTCAGGATGAAACACTTCCACAATAAACCCATCCGCCAAGAGCTGGGCCACTTCTTCACCAATGTCCTTACGCCTTTCTTCATTGAAACGGCGAAGGACTTGCTTGACTGGTTTAAACTTTGGATCAATGTTGAGAGTGTGCTCAGCGAGTTCCCTCGGTACACATGGCATGTCTGAAGGCATCCATGCAAAGATGTCCCTATTCTCATGGATGAACTTGATGAGCGCGCTTTCCTATTTCGGATCCAGATTAGCTGTAGCAACCAGACCTCAAACGGTCCAATCTCTGTGCTCCGGTGTCATCCCTGGATCAGTAATGCTGACACCACACAGTACTTGAAGGATTTATAACAGAGTAGCAATCACACACTTATTATATCGAGTGTCTCAAAAGAGAACTTATTACAATAAATATGGCTTAAGGCCATCTAATAATAATAACAACGGAAGGCTTGGAAGATAAGTGAGTCCATCAACTCCAACGGCATCACTGAGTATAGAACCACGACCTAAAAGCACCTTGCTCGTCGTCTGAAAAGTATGCAACATGAACGTTGCAGCCCGAAACGGGTTAGCACATGGAATATGCTGGCAATGTAACACATAGAGAGCAAAGAAAGAATAAGACTATACTATATGCATATTTGGCTGGTGGAAAGCTCTATGGTTACAGTTTTGCGTAAAGCGAATTTTTCCCTACTGCAAAGGAACAAATTTTATTTAGCTATCATGGTGGTTGTTAAACATTGAGAGTGTAGACACCCTCTCAATCCCAATTAAGCATCATCATTAAAACCCAACAAAATTAATTAGAGTAACATGATGAGATTCACATGATAATCCAAGTACTAGATACTCAAGATGTCCATAACCGGGGACACGGCTAACCATGATTAGTTTATACACTCTGCAGAGGTTTGCACACTTTTCCCCACAAGACTCGATCTCCTTCGCTGGGATTCTCGCACTACATGGTGTTTGAGAAACGGATGACCGAGACATAGTTTTTCAGAAGCGCTCACACCTTACGATCGGGTAGACCGTTACACCTACTTTCTCCTACATTTGCTAGTCTACCACTGTAAGAGTTCGCACAACTTAATAAACTATGCTAGAGCCCATAGTATCTTGTGGATGCACACGGAAGTTTCTAGTATTAATAATCTCATGATCCCTCTGAGCCTGGGTGGCAGTCCAAAAGAAAAACTGGCAATCGCTGGAATACCCAGGTGCCTCAATCCACCCAGATGTGTATTTAAGTTGCCACCTTAGATAAACCATTAATTTAACAATCTCACATCTCTCATGGATACACTCACCCAATCCACGTCTACTAGCATAGCATTGCAATATAAGCAAACGTAGAAGTAACTCCCAAAGGTTTGATAGTAACAGGTAATAGGTACTACCTCATCTACTTCCCAAAACCCACAATTTAATTAGATCCTAATCATGCAATGTGTGAGGATTGATCTAATGCAATAAAACTGGGTAGTAGGAGGTATGATCAAATTGTTACTTGCCTTGCTGACGATCCGTGAAACCTAGAGATTCGAAGTAGCAAGCGGCGCACTCCGCGTACTCTATCACAAACAAGCAAGCACACAATAAGTACTCAACTAATGCACATGTAAAACTCAAATAAGAGAACTAACCAGAAAGTTCAACTTAAGAACTCCGGTTGGCAAAAAGAATCAAATCGAACGAAGCAACGAAAGACAAACGGCAAAAGAAACAAGCTTCGTTTACTATTCTGGATCTAGGTCAAACTTTACAGAAGAAAAAACTGGTTTGAGTTGGTTAAACGGAAAGAGGGTTTCGAGGCGAAACTCCAGGCGCTTGAATCGCCTGATTCCGATAAACGAGCGAAAAGTTATACTAGAACGAAAATTGGATCAGAAATCACGATCAGAAAAATCGCGGATTTAATCCGAGAAAAGAAAATGATGAACAGATTAACGAATGAACGTTCGTTATCTGGATCTAAACAATGAACGCGTTCGTTAAAATGAATGAATGAGCGCTAAATAACTAAACCAAGAAAAAAACCGATCTATCTAAAAAAACAAATCTAAAAAAACCCGAAAAAACCGGTGAAAACCAACGGTTTTCTAAAAAAACCGGCGGGCGGCTCGACCTCGTAGGCGGCGAGCTCCGGCGGCGGCGGTGTGGCGGCGCAGGCGGCGGCGGCGGCTAGGGCACGGCGCGGCTAGGGTTTGTGCGGGCGGCGGCGGCGGCGGCTTTAGGCTGGGGGCGGCCCGGGGTCGCGCTCTATAAAGCCCCGACCAGGCGGAGTCCTGGTCGGACACGGCCCAAGGTCGGTTCGGACTTTTTTTAAAATAATTACGCTCAGGAAAAAAAAGGAAAACTAAACGGACTCCAAAAATCCCGAAATAAATTTTCCCCGGCTTCTAAAATCAAGCCGCACAGGATGAACATTTATTTGGGGCCTAAATGCAATTTTGAAAAACACGCATTTTTCCTAAATTCAAATAAAATAGCAAATAAATCCAAAATAAAATCTTATTTGATTTTATTATTAAATCCTCAACATTTCTTTATTTTTGGGAGAGTCATTTTATTCCCTCTCTCATATTTTGTGTTAAAAATAATTGAAGATAAAATAAATCAAATCAAATGATCCTATTTTCAAAATTTGAGAAAACTCAAATATGAAAATAACGAAATCCCCAACTCTCTCCGAGGGTCCTTGAGTTGCGTGAAATTTCTGGATCAACCAAAATGCAATAAAAATATGATATGCAATGATGATCTAGTGTATAACATGCCAAATTGAAAATTTGGGATGTTACAAACCTACCCCCCTTAAGATGAATCTTGCCCTCGAGATTTGGGTTGGCTAGGAAATAGGTGAGGGTGGTCCTTCAACAATTCTTCCCCTCGTTCCCAGGTGGCTTCGTCCTCCGTGTGGTGGCTCCACTGAACTTTGCAAAACTTGATAACCTTGTTGTGGGTGACTCGGCTAGCATACTCAAGAATTTTGACTGGTTTCTCCTCGTAGGTCAAATCACTGTCCAACTGAATTGCTTCCAGCGACACTGTATCTCTCAGCAGTATATCAACCATCTCTGCGTGGCACTTCTTCAACTATGGAACATGGAACACGTCGTGAACTCCTGACAATCCTTCGGGCAATTCCAACTTATAAGCTACTTCTCCCATACGCTCCAAAACCTTGTATGGTCCTACAAAACGTGGCGCTAACTTTCCCTTAACTCCAAAGCGCTTAACTCCTCGAAGTGGAGATACTCGAAGATAAACTCGATCTCCGACCTCGTAAACTATCTCCTTGCGTTTAGAATCTGCGTAGCTCTTCTGCCTGGACTGGGCTACCTTGAGCCTATCGCGAATCAATTTTACTTTCTGTTCATACTCCTTAATCAGATCCGGTCCAAACAACTGACGGTCTCCAACTTCATCCCACGACAATGGGGTCCTGCACCTCCTTCCGTACAAGGCTTCTAAAGGGGCCATCTTCAAACTGGATTGATAACTGTTGTTATAAGAGAACTCTGCATATGGAAAATTCTCATCCCAACTAGATCCATAATCTAGCGCACAAGCTCTCAGCATATCCTCCAAAATCTGATTGACTCTCTCGGTCTGTCCATCTGTCTGCGGATGGAAAGCTGTACTGAAGTCTAGCCTGGTACCCAAAGTTTCATGCAACCAATTCCAGAACTTTGAGGTAAATTGGGTTCCTCTATCTCATACGATGCTCCTTGGAACTCCATGCAGACATACGATCCTGGTCATGTATATCTTTGCCAACTTGGCACTAGTGTAGTAGTCTTCACTGGAATGAAATGAGCTTCCTTTGTCAAACGATCGACTACAACCCAAATCGAGTCATAGCCTGAACAAGTTCTGGGCAATCCTGTAATAAAATCCATGCCTAACTTATCCCACTTCCATTCGGGTATCGGCAATGGCTGTAGCAATCCCGCTGGCTTTTGATGCTCTGCCTTTACTCTCTGACATACATCACAAACTGCTACATACTCCGCAATATCCTTCTTCATTCTGGTCCACCAGAAAATATCCTTCAAATCCAAATACATCTTGGTATTTCTTGGGTGAATCGAATATGGTGAATCATGGGCCTCTTGCAGAATCAACTTCCTGATCTCTGAATCATTAGGCACATAAACACGGTCTTCAAACCATAAGGTATCGTGCTCATCCTCACGAAAACCTTTAGCTTTTCCTTTGTTCATTTTTTCCTTAATAGAAGCAATCTCCTTGTCATTCTTCTGGGCTTCTCTGATCTTATCCATCAAAGTAGACTGAATCTCCAATGCTGCTGCATAGCCCTTCGGGACTATCTCCAAACATAGCTCACGAAGATTTTCGGCTAACTCCCTTGGTAAATCTCCCGTCATTAGGGTGTTGACATGACTTTTACGGCTCAATGTGTCGGCTACTACGTTAGCCTTTCCGGGGTGATAATGCAATCTCATATCATAATCCTTGATGAGCTCCAACCATCTCCTTTGCATGAGATTCAACTCCTTCTGCGTGAAAATATACTTCAAACTCTTGTGATCCGTGTACACCTCACAATGATTTCCAATGAGAAAGTGTCTCCAAGTCTTCAACGCATGCACTACGGCTGCTAATTCCAAATCATGGGTGGCATGATTTAACTCATGCGGCTTAAGCTGTCGGGAGGCATATGAAACAACTCTTCCTTCCTACATAAGCATTGCTCCTAGTCCTCGACGTGAAGCATCACAATACACCTCATTATCCTTGGTCTGATCCGGCAAAATCAATACAGGTGATGTAACCAAACGTTTCTTCAACTCCTGGAAACTGGCCTCACATTCCTCGGGCCATATGAACTTGGTATCCTTCTTCAACAACTCCGTCATAGGCTTCGCAATCTTCGAGAAATTTTCAATGAATCTCTGGTAGTATCCTGCAAGTCCAAGAAAACTTCGGATCTCTCCAACTGTTGTTGGCGCTTCCCAATTTGTCATAGTGTCAACCTTGGTGGAATCTACTGCTATACCTTCTCTGGATATAACGTGTCCGAGAAATCCAACTTCCTTCAACCAAAACTCACATTTGCTAAACTTGGCATATAACTGATGTTCTCTGAGCTTACCAAGTACCAAACGCAAATGCTCCTTATGCTCCTCTTCATTTTTCGAGTAAACCAGAATATCATCAATGAACACTATGACGAACTTATCCAAAAACACCATAAACACTTTGTCCATCATGTTCATAAAATATGCAGGTGCATTAGTCAAACCAAATGACATAACCGTATACTCGTACAGCTCATACCTGGTGGTAAAAGCCGTCTTAGGTATATCCTGTTCTCGAATCTTCAACTGATGGTATCCTGATCGCAGATCGATCTTTGAAAATACCTTAGCTCCTTGCAATCGATCAAACAGATCATTGATCATCGGTAGTGGTTACTTGTTCTTGATGGTTACTTCATTCAATCCTCGATAATCAACAACCATCCTTAATGATCCATCCTTCTTCTCCACTAGAAGTACTGGCGATCCCCAAGGCGAAGAACTTGGGCGGATATATCCTTTAACCAGTAACTCCTTAATCTGCTTCTTAATCTCTTCCAAATCCTTTGCGGGCGTCCTATATGGTCTCTTAGATATTGGCCCTGTGCCTAGCAAAAGCTCAATCAAAAAATCAATATCTCTATCCGTTGGCATGCCTGGTAACTCCTCTGGAAATACAGTAGGGAAATCCTTCACTACTGGTACTTCCTCCTGCACAGCTCCTGTTAACAAATTTACTTGGGTCCTCTTAGGCACATGCCGGGATACATACCTGATTCTTCTCCCTTTTGGGGTGGTAAGCAAAATTGACTTACTGGTGCAATCGATATTTCCTCCATACATCGACAGCCAATCCATACCCAGAATTACATCCAAACCTTGTGATTCCAAAATGATCAAATCCGAGGGAAACACATGCCTACCTATACTCAATGCACTTGAAAACATCCCTTACTAGCCATATACTCCGCTCCTGGTGAGCTTACTAACATGGGTGTTCTAAGAACTTTGGTGGGCAGGTTATACTTATCCACAAATCCCCTTGATATGTACAAATGCGATGCACCAGTATCGAAAAGAACGAGTGCAGTAAATGACTTAACCAAAAACTTGCTGATTACTGCATCCGGCTGCTCTTCAACCTCCTCCATGTTAACGTGGTTCACCTGTCCCCTGTATAAAGGGTTCGGCTTCTTCCCAGAGCTTCCATTGCCATTTCCATTCTGAGATTCAGAACATTCATTGGCATAATGTCTGGTCTTCTGGCACTTAAAGCAAGTGACTTGGCTCAGGTCTCTCTTGGCTGTGGTTGATGGGTTGGTACGGTTCTGGCTGTTGCTTCCTCCATTCCCATTACCATTCTTGGTGCCATTATGATTGTGCGAGCTACCTCCTCCATGGGTATGCTGAAAATGTCCTCCTGGTCTAGGGGTAAAACATGGCTTCTGCTGAGCTCCTGAATTGTACTTCCCTTGTCCATACTTTCTCTTGCGATTCTCAATCTGCTGCTGCTTCCCTTCAATCATAAGAGCACGATCTACCAACTCCTGGTAGTTGTTGAAGGTTGCTACCATCAACTTCATGCTCAACTCATCATTCAGTCCTTCCAGAAACTTCTCCTGCTTAGCTGCATCCGTAGCAACGTCATTTGGGGCATAACGTGCTAGTTTACTAAAGTCCTCCACATACTGGCCAACTGTCCGTCCTCCTTGGCGCAAGTTGCGAAACTCACGCTTCTTCAGGGCCATAGCTCCTGCTGAAACATGGGAAGTAAGAAAAGCCTGCTGGAACTGGTCCCATGTGACAGTGTCAATAGGGAAAGTGGATGTGAAATTCTCCCACCATGATGCTGCGGGTCCGTCAAGCTGATGTGTGGCAAACTTCACCTTTTCCGCATCTGTGCATCCTGCCGTGGTCAACTCCCTTGCTGTCTTGCGGAGCCAATCATCTGCTACTATCGGCTCGGTGCTACTGGAAAACACCGGCGGATTCAGCCTAAGAAAACGGGCTAAGTGATCAACAGGTGGTGGTGGTGGTGGGTTGTTGTTGTTGTTTCCCTGATTCTAATTCTGGACTAGCAACTGCATCAACGTGTTCTGCTGCTGGATCAACTAAGTGAGATCCAGTGGGAAGGTAAATCCGGGGTCACGTCTCGGAGGCATCTGAGGGTTTAGAAAAGATGAGATTTAAGAATAGAGAGGGGTCTAGAGAGAAAACACTACCCATATGCACATGAGGCAAAAACAAACAATTCACTTCATTCAATCAAGCAAGGGCATACAATCGATCTAACTATCGCAAAAGTGCTCGGATTACTATATTTACATGGTGGACTACTACTACTGTTGGGATGGTCTACTAAAAATATTCTTCGGTTGCAGACTCCATGATATCTGCTCCACCTTCATCAACATTGTCATCATCGCTATCATCTGGATCCGAGTTGGTGTCGTCGATGATGATGTAGTCTTCTGGGCGAATCTCCTTCGGTTCTTCGTCTTCTTCTACTGGTGTAGGGCCTCCCATAAATATTCCGATCTTCTTGATCAGATCGTCATTCTTCTCCACTAATACTTCGATTTCCTCTTCATAATCTTCACGTGTAGCCTTGAGTTCTTCCTCCAGTTCCTTGATTCTTGTCCTCGCCTTCTTCAGATCTATCATGTCGGCGCACATCTGGTTCTCCTGACGTCGATTGTGCTGGTTTAACTCCTGGATAAAAGCTGCAATTGATCTATCCTTCCTGGTGCTGATCATCTCCTAGTGTTCATCTCGGCACCCACAAATCTGGTAGATAGTATCCTTGAGATCATTGCGGTAAACTTCTCCAATGCGTCCCATGGCGATGTGAGCTGCCATGCTCTTTCCTAGACTCCAGGTTGGTGCATCAAAGGAAAACTCTATGGGCTCGGTGACTGGCATGAACGTCCTTCCTGGAACTTGAACTTCAATCATCCAGCGATCCTCTTCAGGTAAAGTGGCGTTGTAAGTTTCAGTGAAGCTTGGTACTCCTATGTTCAGATATCTAGTGACTTCCTTCAAGTGACGTCCAAAGGGTGTATCTTCATCCGGTTGCGTGAACTTGTTCCTTGCATCCGCCATCCTAAAAGAGTAGAAAAGATGAAGAGTCGGAAAGAGAAGAGTGAGTAGTGATCTAGGGCTTTAGAATAGTGGTCGTGTCCTATAGTCAGCGTGTGCTCTGATACCATCTTGTAGCGACCAGACCTCAAACGGTCCAATCTTTGTGCTCCGGTGTCATCCCTGGATCAGTAATGCTGACACCACACAGAATTTGAAGGATTTATAACAGAGTAGCAATCACACACTTATTACATCGAGTGTCTCAAAAGAGAACTTATTACAATAAATATGGCTTAAGGCCATCTAATAACGATAACAGTGGAAGGCTTGGAAGATAAGTGAGTCCATCAACTCCAACGACATCACTGAGTATAGAACCACGACCTAAAAGCACCTTACTTGTCGTCTGAAAAGTCTGCAACATGAACGTTGCAGCCCGAAATGGGTCAGCACATGGAATATGCTGGCAATGTAACACATAGAGAGCAAAGAAAGAATAAGACTATACTATATGCATATTTGGCTGGTGGAAAGCTCTATGGTTACAGTTTTGCGTAAAGCCAAATTTTCCCTACTGCAAAGGAATAAATTTTATTTAGCTATCATGGTGGTTGTTAAACATTGAGAGTGTAGACACCCTCTCAATCCCAATTAAGCATCATCATTAAAACCCAACAAAATTAATTAGAGTAACATGATGTGATTCACATGATAATCCAAGTACTAGATACTCAAGATGTCCATAACCGGGGACACGGCTAACCATGATTAGTTTATACACTCTACAGAGGTTTGCACACTTTTCCCCACAAGACTCGATCTCCTCCGCTGGGATTCTCGCACTACATGGTGTTTGAGAAACGGATGACCGAGACATAGTTTTTCAGAAGCACTCACACCTTACGATCGGGTAGACCGTTACACCTACTTTCCCCTACATCTGCTATTCTACCACTGTAAGAGTTCGCACAACTTAATCAACTATGCTAGAGCCCATAGTAGCTTGTGGCTGCACACGGAAGTTTCTAGTATGAATAATCTCATGATCCCTTTGAGCCTGGGTGGCGGTCCAAAAGAAAAACAGGCAATCGCTGGAATACCCAGGTGTCTCATTCCACCCAGATGTGTATTTAAGTTGCCACCTTAGATAAACCATTAATTTAACAATCTCACATCTGTCATGGATACACTCACCCAACCCACGTCTACTAGCATAGCATAGCAATATAAGCAAACGTAGAAGTAACACCCAAAGGTTTGATAGTAACAGGTAATAGGTACTACCTCATCTACTTCCCAAAACCCACAATTTAATTAGATCCTAATCATGCAATGTGTGAGGATTGATCTAATGCAATAAAACTGGGTAGTAGGAGGTATGATCAAAGTGTTACTTGCCTTGCTGACGATCCATGAAACCTAGAGATTTGAAGTAGCAAGCGACGCACTCCGGGTACTCTATCGCAAACAAACAAGCACACAATAAGTACTCAACTAATGCACATGTAAAACTCAAAAAAGACAACTAACCAGTAAGTTCAACTTACGAACTTCGGTTGGCAAAAAGAATCAAATCGAACGAAGCAACGAAAGACAAACGGCAAAAGAAACAAGCTTTGTTTACTATTCTGGATCTAGGTCAAATTTTACATAAGCAAAAACTGGTTTGAGTTGGTTAAACGGAAAGAGGGTTTCGAGACGAAACTCCAGGCGCTTGAATCGCCTGATTCCGATAAACAAGCGATAAGTTATACTAGAATGAAAATCGGATCAGAAATCGCGATCAGAAAAATCATGGATTTAATCCGAGAAAAGAAAACGACGAACAGATTAACGAACGAACATTCTTTATCTGGATCTAAATGATGAACGCGTTCGTTAAACGAACAATGAGCGAACGCTCGCTAAATAACTAAACCGAGAAAAAACCGATCTATCTAAAAAACAAATCTAAAAAAACCGAAAAAACCGGTGAAAACCAACGGTTTTCTAAAAAAACGGCGGGCGGCTTGACCTCGTCGGCGGCGGCTAGGGCGCGGCGCGGCTGGGGTTTGGGCGGGTGGCGGCGGCGGCTTTGGGCTAGGGGCGGCCCGGGGTCGCGCTATATAAAGCCCCGGCCAGGCGGAGTCCTGGCCGAACACGGCCCAAGGTCGATTCAGATTTTTTTTAAATAATTACGCTCATAAAAAACAAAAGGAAAACTAAACCGACTCCAAAAATCCTGAAATAAATTTTCCCCGGCTTATAAAATCAAGACGCAGAGGATGAACATTTATTTGGGGCCTAAATGCAATTTTGGAAAACGCACATTTTTTCATAAATTCAAATAAAATAGGAAATAAATCTAAAATAAAATCTTATTTGATTTTATTATTAAATCCTCAATATTTATTTATTTTTGGGAAAGTCATTTTATTCCCTCTCTTATATTTTGTGATAGAAACAATTGAAGATAAAATAAATAAAATCAAATGATCCTATTTTCAAAATTTGAGAAAACTCAAATGTGAAAATAACGAAATCCCCAACTCTCTCCGGGGGTCCTTGAGTTGCGTGAAATTTCTGGATCAACCAAAATGCAATAAAATATGATATGCAATGACGATCTAGTGTATAACATTCCAAATTGAAAATTCGGGATGTTACATTAGCACTGATGCTGAACTGCTTGGATGAATCGCCAGGAACGAAATCAACTAGCTTAGTGTCATCTCCTGACTTAAACTTCAACAAGGGGTCATGCTCTACGGTTGGCTTCTTCAAAGATGTCATATCCGACGGGTCAACATTATCCTTGTAAAATTTCAACTCCTCTATTGCACAGATGGACTCAGAGTAAGAAGCATCGCCTTCTTCAAAATCCAAGGCTATCTTGCAACTCCCATGTACCATGATGGTGCCCTTATGACCCAACATCTTAAGCTGCAGATAAACATAACACGGCCTTGCCATGAACTTAGCATAAGCCGACCGTCCAAACAGAGCATGATACGGGCTCCGGATTTTGACAACTTCAAAGGTCAAAGTCTCCGCTCTAGAATCATGTTCATCCTCAAAGGCCACTTCCAAAGCGATCTTTCCCACAGGATACGCCGACTTACCAGGCACCACTCCATGGAAAATGGTATTGGACGGCTTAAGATTTTTGTCAGTCAATCCCATACGATGGAAAGTATCATAATAAAGGATATTAATGCTACTGCCTCCATCCATGAGGACCTTAGTAAACCTGTACCCTCCAACCTGTGGTGCTACCACCAGAGCTAAGTGGCCTGGATTATCAACCCAGGGTGGGTGATCCTCACGACTCCAAAGAATAGGGTGTTCAGACCACCGTAAATAATGGCGGATCGCCAGTTCAACCACGTTTACTGCCCTCTTATGGAGTTTCTGATCTCGCTTACACAAGCTCGTGGTGAAGACATGATACTGTCCACTATTCAACTGTTTTGGATTACTCTGATAACCAAACTTTTGTTGTTGATTCCCTTGACCAGACTATTGATGAAAACCACCCTCATTGCCTTGGCTTTGGAAATCGGAATTAGAACCGCCACCACCGTGACCCGGACCATGAAAACCGGATCCTGAGCCGCCATCTGGCCCATGATTGTTCTGGAAAAAGTTGGAATTTCTATACTCCCTCATAATAAAGCAATCCTTCCAGAGGTGAGTGGCCAGCTTTTCTCGCGTACCATGCTTCGGGCAGGGCTGATTCATTATTTCCTCAAACCGAGGGGGCGGCTTTCCCTTGCGGCACTGATTATTATCCTGTGCATTGGTGTTAGCCACAAAATCCAAATTACCATCAGCTTTGCGCTTACCACTGCCACCCTGACTCATCGGGTTATGCTGCTACCCTTTCGTGATGCTGCCCTTCTTTCCCTTACCCAGCCTTTCGTCATCAGACTCGGGGTCCTTGGTACTATCAGAGTCGGCGTACGTGACAAGAGCCGCCATCAGCTCCCCCATGTTGTTGTAGTGGTGTTTAATCCGCACCAGCTTTTGCTTAAGAGGCATAAAACAACATTTTTTCTCCAACATTAGAACTGCTGAACCGACATTGATACGATCTGATGAGTGCAGGATGGCTGAGACTCGGTGCACCCAATGGGTTGTTGACTCGCCCTCTTCTTGGACACATGAGTCTAAATCCACGATAGACATAGGCTGCTTGCACGTGTCTTTAAAGTTCTGGATAAACCGGGCTTTTAACTCGGCCCATGATCCAATGGAGTTGGGTGGCAACCCTTCAACCAAGTACGAGCCGTCCCGTCCAACATCATGGTGAAATACTTAGCGCATGCGGCATCGCCAACATCCAGTAGCTCCATTGCCATCTCGTAACTTTCAACCCAAGCTTCAGGGGGTTGATCTGCTGTGTAGTTAGGCACCTTACGAGGACCCTTAAAATCCTTGGGCAAACGCTCATTACATATAGCCGGCACTAAACATGGCACACCCAAGGTTCTAGAGGTCACGCCCGCCTCCACCGAAGTTGATGGATAAACCGGAGAACACTGATGAGCCATTTGTTGAACCGCCAGCTCGGCCTCCTGACACGCTCTGCCCTAATCCACCAAAGGCTCGGCATTGGCAACACCACACGCCGGGTCATGTCCACGAGGCTGGTTGCGACGCCGTTCACTGCTTGAAATTGCCAGTGAATCAATGTGCCTACTATAACTCCGGCTTGGACGAAGGGTTGAGTGAATCCGCTCACGACTATAAGAATAAGTGAAAGTGCAACTATCCCTAGGTGGTTTTGGTAATTCCTAACAACATATACCTCATTGAGCTAATGCTATTTCAAGATAAATATTTCAGGAAAGCTCAATGATTGGCATGGCATGGATTAGAAAAGTGGACCCCTCAAAATGCCAAGGATAAAAGGATTGGCTCAAGCTCAAAGCACAAGACTCTACATTTTTCATTTTAGTGATCCAAGATCACATTGAGTCGATAGGAAAAGCCAATACTATCAAGAGGGGGTGAGGTGCTGCTTAATGAGGTTCTTGCTCAAAATGCTTAGTGATATGCTCCAAAGCCCTCAACTACTTTGTCATATCCACATATGTCCCAAACCAAAAGTTAAACCCAGCGCCACCGAAATTTTCTATCCAGCGCCACCGAGTTCTGTTAACATAACCATTGCCAGAAACCCTAGTCTTTTCGGTCTCACCGATAGGGATCTCGGTCTCACCGAGATGGGATTGTAATCTCTATGTTTCCCTTCGTAACGTTTCGGTCAAACCGAGATGAGCGGTCAGTCCCACCGAGATTGCAATGCAAACTCTCTATTTCCCTTTCGTAATGTTTTGGTCCAACCGAGATGAGCGAATCGGTCCCACCGAGTTTGCCTGACCAACTCTCTGGTTAGTCTATTGCCAAAATCGGTCTCACCGAGTTTGTGTAATCGGTCTCACCGAGATTAAGTTATACCCTAACCCTAATGACATCGGTACCACCGAGTTGACATGTCAGTCCCACCGAAAACCCTAATGATCACATTATGAACCAAATCGGTCTTACCGAGTTTCATGATTCGGTCCCATCGAGTTTGGTAAATTGTGTGTAACGGTTAGATTTTGTGTGGAGGCTATATATACCCCTCCACCCACTCTTCATTCGTGGAGAGAGCCATCAGAACATGCCTACACTTCCAACATACATTTTCTGAGATAGAACCACCTACACTTGTGTTGAGGTCAAGATATTCCATTCCAACCACATAAATCTTGATCTCTAGCCTTCCCCAAGTTTCTTTCCACTCAAATCTTCTTTCTACCAAATCTAAATCCTGTGAGAGAGAGTTGAGTGTTGGGGATACTATCTTTTGAAGCACAAGAGCAAGGAGTTCATTATCAACACACCATTTGTTACCTCTTGGAGAGTGGTGTCTCCTAGATTGGCTAGGTGTCACTTGGGAGCCTCCGTCAAGATTGTGGAGTTGAACCAAGGAGTTTGTAATGGCAAGGAGATCGCCTACTTCGTGAAGTTCTACCCAAGTGAGGCAAGTCCTTCATGGGAGAGGACCATGGTGGGATAGACAAGGTTGCTTCTTCGTGGACCCTTCGTGGGTGGAGCCCTCCGTGTACTCGCACAACCATTACCCTTCATGGGTTGAAGTCTCCATCAGCGTGGATGTACGATAGCACTACCTGTCGAAACCATGGATAAAAAATCTCCGTGTCAACATTGCATTTGCTCCCTCAAACTCCTCCCTTTACCTTCATATGCCATTGTTTTACTTTCTGCTACTATACTCTTAGAATTGCATGTGTAGGTCGTTTGCTTGACTTGTGCAAAGTTGCTAAAATCTACAAAGAACTAAAATTGGGAAAAAAGGCTAGATGTTTATTTGGTCAAGTAGTCTAATCACCCTCCCTCTAGACATACTTTTGATCATATAAGTGGTATGAGAGCATTGGTCTCCATTTGCTTTGATTTCCATAGCTTTTGGTGGTCATAGCCTTGGTTTCACAACCTAGGAGAGTATGGCATCTAGCGAGGGAAATTACCACCGCAGAGGTCCTTAATTTGATGGTACAAATTTTGCTAGTTGGAAGCATAAGATGAAAATTCATATTCTTGGACATAACCCCACCGTTTGGGCTATTGTGTGTATTGGCTGGCAAGGTGAATTCTTTGATGGGAGAGAACCGAACCGTGAAGCTACCACGAAAGAGTTGAAGATGCTGCAATACAATGCTCAAGCTTGTGATATTCTCTTCAACAGATTGTGCCTCGAAGAATTCAACAAAATCAGCCGTCTTGAGAATGTAAAGGAAATTTGGGATACTTTGATTGATATGCACGAAGGTACCGACTCCGTCCAGGAATCCAAATTGGATGTGCTTCAAAGTCAACTTGACAAGTTCAAAATGAAGGATGGTGAAGGTGTTGCTAAAATGTACTCTAGGCTTGCTCTCATCACAAATGAGTTTGCTGGCTTAGGAAGTGAAGAGATGACCGATAGATTCATCATCAAGAAGATCCTAAGAGCCTTGGATGGAAAATATGATACCGTGTGCACATTGATCCAAATGATGCCCAACTACAAAGATCTCAAGCCAACGGAAGTCATTGGAAGAATTGTTGCTCAAAGATGACACTTAAGGATAAGGAAGAGCTTCACAACAAGTCAAGTGGTGCTTACAAAGCCTCATGTGATGCCCCCACATTATCGAATGAGAAGCAAAACTTCAATGAAGAATTGAGCCTAATGGTGAAGAACTTCAACAAGTTCTACAAGAGTAGAAGCAAGGAAAGAAGTTCCAAGTCAAGGTCCTACAATGACAAAAGATCTTCTAGTCGTGAGCGTAACTGCTACAATTGTGGAAGACCCAGACACTATTCCAATGAGTGTACGGCTCCCTACAAAAGAAGAGAAGATTCTCCCAAGAGAAGACGTAGGAGAGAAGAATCACCATCAAGATAGAGGAGGAGTAGAGATGATCGTTATGAAAGAAGACCCTCTCGGAGAAGCAAGGATTCGGAGAGGAAGGACAAGTCATCAAGGAGCTACACAAAACGAAGACATCGAGCTCATGTTGGTAAATGGGTATCCAGCTATGACTCCGACCATCACTCCGAAAGAAGTTATCACTCCGACTCCGAATATACTCAAGATGAAGGTGTTGCCGGACTAGCACTTGTGACAACCAACTCCTACGACATATTTGACTCACCAAATGAAGGAATTGGAAGAGGCTTCATGGCTAAAGGTCCAAAGGTAACACACCCCGAGTATGTTGATTTCAATAGTGATGAAGATGATTTGCTAGGAGATGATGATTTACTTGTTGACACCTCTAGTTATGAAAACTACGATGAACTTGGTATTAATCATGCTAATCAAGATAAAACAAATGACGATGATAAGAAGGAGATTGAGCGTCTAACTAAAGAACTAAACACTCTTAAGTTAGCTCATGAAACTACCTTGAAAGATCATCGAGAAGTTTTAAATACTCATGAGAAGCTACGCTTTGAAAAACTCAACCTTGAGCAAGAGCATGAGTTCTTAAAAGCAATCAATGACGATCTTCGCATGAAAAGTTCTTACATTGCCAAGCGTTTACTCTTGTCTACTTACATGCCACAAGTTAAATCTAGCCACAACAACAAGAATGATTCTTCATCTAGTAGTAACAACAATCATGCTAAATCCAATGTTGTTGCTTCTAGTAGTTCTCTTGATTCCACTAATGACTCTCTTAGCCAAGTTACACTTGAGCAAGAAAATAACTTATTGAAGGGAATTATAGAGAAAGGTGTTTACAAGAGCCTTGCCAGAAGTAAGCAATTTGAGGAAATTGTATGCAAGTAAGGAAGGCACCGGAAGAATCAAGGTGTTGGTTTTCAACGAAAGTTCAATGCCAATGGAGTTGAGTGGGAAGAAGATCAATACCCCAAGATGAAGTTTGTTCCTCAACAAGAGAAGTATGATCCTACTTCTTTCAAAGGAACACAAGCTCAAGATGATCTTCCACCACAAGACCCCAAGCAAAAAGGCAAGGACAAGCTTCAAGAGGATATTGCTACATTTGAAGAAGCTCCTAAGGCCTTGGTCAAGTGGGTTACCAAGACTACATCAAGTTCTACCTCATCAAGTACAACTACAACTCCAAGGATTCCCATCAAGATGGTGTGGATCCCGAAGAAGAAGAACTAGAGAGTTCTTGAGGGTGACTCCGCCAACATACATCACTCTTATCATTTGGCAATAACAAGTGCAAACAACTTCCATATATTGCACTAGTTCAAGGAGTCACAAACCCTCTTGTTGGTAAGACAAGGGACAAGGTAACCTAATGCTTTCATGGACATCATCTTGTGTATACATCACTCTATGTCTATGGATATCCTTGCTTGTTCCTTGTGGGACTAACCCGTGTAGGTATTGAAAGTGCAACTCACTCCAATGGTGACGGAGTAATGGGCCACGGGTAGGCTAACCCGAGTCCCAGAACCTTTCAAGACATCAGGGCAGGCTGCGCCCTTCAAGACCCCAGGACAAAGAGCCACCTTCTGAGGAGTCGGCGGCAAGGCCACCGACTAGCCACTCGCGGCCGAGTCCCGGGGACGACTTCAGGACAAACCGACTCCTGACTGACGACTTCCCAAGAAGCCGGCCTTGGGGAGTCGGCCCGCGACTCCAGCAAAAC
Organism: Triticum dicoccoides; assembly: GCF_002162155.2. Classification (NCBI taxonomy): domain Eukaryota; kingdom Viridiplantae; phylum Streptophyta; class Magnoliopsida; order Poales; family Poaceae; genus Triticum; species Triticum dicoccoides. Next base: position 431,900,584 of record NC_041392.1, on the reverse strand, counting down.
CCCATGTGCTCATCAAGAGGGACATGACAGGGGAGTGGCTATAGTGAAGAATGCCCCCACCCCTTTCCGAAGGCAAGCATGGTCATAGTACGCCGTACCCGCGGAGATCTCCGTGCGGCGTGGCACTGTTGCCATGCTGGCCCTGACATCAGCACCGGTGGACCGAATCCTGTGCCCACGACGGCTTGTCTGTACGACCTTTGGGCAGTGGGACCCACCGGCCAGCGGGATCCCAGAAGACGGCAAGTGCACCACAAGTCGGACCCGTCGGGAGTCGGCCCGCTCCTCCCCCGGGGCCCACGCGCCATTAACCAGATGTGACGGAGAGTGGCAATAGTGATCGCCCGCCTGGCGCGGGGCTGTTGCCACGACTCCATGATGAAGCCTGCGTCATTAGAAGCACAGCTACAGTAATCAGCAGCTGGCAAGACCCGCCCACGGCGGGCGCGACCTGTCGGCTCCGTACCGGGCCAGTCGGCAGGGCCCACCAGTCAGCGGGCCCCAGGAGTCGGCAGATAAAACGGTGGCCGGAGAGACTGACGGCCGGGCCCGCATCTAGCCGGATTACCATTGTACCCATGGGGGTAGGCCTATATAAACCCCCCAGGGCATCCATGCAAAGGGTTGGGATCCATTAGTACTAGACCAGGTCATATAGGGAGGAGGAAGCTAGCCTTGCCTTCTCCTACCTCTAGGAAACAGCTCAAGGAGCGGTCGTGTAAACACTTTGCCATAGTGATCATGCAGAGACCCTGCAAAGCAGCAGTAGGGGTATTATCTCCCCGGAGAGCCCTGAAGCTGGGTAAGATTCGCCGGCGTGCATGTCTTCGCCTCATCCCGTTTCCAGGCACCGGCGACGTTCTACTCGCCCCCACCATGATAAGCCATCCTTTGGCATATGTCGCACCCAACCCCCGACATTTGGCGCCCACCGTGGGGCATGGTGCACCGCCGTCCGAAGACCTGCTCTAGACGGGAACCCTTTTCCTCCCTGGCGAGTGCAGCCAGCCAGGAACGCCAGATGAAGTCAGCATTGACGCGCTGCGGCGGCGTTGAGATCACCTGCGCAGCCAGCTGCCTCGCCGAACTTGTCGGCGAGGTTCGCCTCTCCGACGAACCTGCATCCAACGCAGGCACGGGCGGCTCTGAGAGCCTCCTTGTGGGCCTCCTTGATCAACTCCACGTCGCTGGCGAGCCTGCCGTGGACTTGGAGTCTGTTGGTTCCACCGACCCGATGCTGGTCAACTCTGACACCGCGTCGCTCGACGCGTTCCCCACTAATGTGGTGGTCTATGACGAGCCTCTCCCTCGTGCGGAAAGCGGCGGAAGCACTATCACCGAGGTGCTCATCATCAGTCATGATGAGCCTCCCGGCGGAGGAGCGCATGACCCACTTGGCACGGTGCTACAAGACCTGACTGTGCCCATTCCGGAAGACGCTGACGCAGAGACGTTGGAGGCGCGCCGCCTTCAGCTCGTCGAAGGCACGAAGAAGCTGGCTAGCATGAGACGCTTGTCAGAAGCCTACCAGCCGCCTTGGCGCGGTCCAGCAGCGCGACGTAGCCATCGCCAACCTGTTCGGGGCAAGCCGCCCTGTGTATGCTACCCCTGCGGAGAACATTCGAGCCGCCCACACGGTGGCGGACGAGCTGGACAATTTCGAGGGCGAAGAACGCCGCCTGATGATGGAGCGAGTCCAGCGGCTCCTCGACGCGGCTGCCGCGCAGAACGAGGCCGGCTGCCGCACGGAGGCGCCGCAGCGGCAAAATGACAACCTTCGCCGAGACCAAGGCGCGACGTCTCGGACGCTGACTGGCGGCGCCCGAGGAAGAAGAGACAAGGATCCGGCTGTCAGCCACAGTCGGACTCACATTACCATAGAGCACGACCGAGACGGCCGCCCGAGAGTAGTGGAAGGACGGGACGACTGCCCGCCTCCTCCTCCCCGCAAGGAAAGGCGAGTCTCCCCGCCGCCTATTAACCATCCGACTCTCGGCGACTGCCTTGGCCGCCAAGAGGGAGTCGGAGAAAACGACGCCCGCCACCGGATCGACCGACTTCACCGATCCCTGGCGCTGGAAGAAGAAGACGAGTTGGGTCCGCCTTGTTTTGGGCCCCGCATTCGAGACGAGCCCTTTCCCAAAGGGTTCACGCTCCCAAGAGACACGCCCAAGTAGACCAGCTCCGTGAAGCTGGAAGAATGGCTGGTCGACTACTCCACGACTGTCAGCATAGCGAATGGCAACAAGCGTGCCGCTGTAAAATACGTTCCGCTCATGCTCCAGGGCACGGCCCGGACATGGCTGAATAGCCTGAAGCCCCGCAACATCAATAGCTAGGTCGACTTCACCGAGGCATTCGTTCGCAACTTCACCAGCACATACAACCGTCCTCCCAAGCCTCGTCAGCTTTCCTTGTGCATGCAAGGTCCCAACGAGTCGACTCGCGACTACCTCATGCGTTGGGCCGAACTTTGGAACTCCTGCGAGGGCGTGCACGAGGTGCAGGCAATCGAGTACTTCACCGCCGGGTGCAGAGAAGGCACCCTCCTCAAGCACAAGCTCCTCTGCGACGAGCCAGAAACCCTCGACGAGCTGCTGATCATAGCAGACAAGTACGCCACGGCCGACTCCTCCATGAAGGCGGAGATTCAAGTCAGCGCGACTAGCAAAGTGGCCCCTCAGGCTCCAAGAACTCCGCCGGGAGACGCCAGTCGGCGACAACAGCAGAGCGACCACAAGCGCAAGGCCCCGCAGCCGGCTTCCAGCAGCTGGCAGGTCGCGATAGTTGAAGCCCAGCAGCCGGATGGGCAGCCTCCGCCCAAGCGACAGAAAGGCGGCAAGCCCAACTGGTTGCCGGCCTTCTCCTACAAGCAGACTCTGGGCGGTCCTTGCAAGTTCCCTAGCGGCGCGAAGCCATCGAATCACACCACCAGGAAGTGCCACTGGCTCACCAGGATCGCCAAGGGAGATGGCCTCCTACCTCCCCCGCCTACTGGGAAGCCACCTCCGCATCCTCCCCAGCAGCCGGCTGTCAGGCCAGTCGGCGCAGTACAAGACGAATACCCCGAAGAGCTCGGAGCCTACATGGTGTTTACCAGTATGGCTGACAATCAACGCAGCAGGCGGCTGCAGCGACAAGAGGTGAATGCAGTAGCATCAAAGACGCCAGAGTTCATGCACTGGTCCGAGAAGCCTATCAGCTGGAGCAGGGCTGATCACCCAAAGGTGATGCCGAGTTCGGGCTCCTATGCCTTGGTCTTGGATGCCACCTTCACCACGGATAAACGAGCCGCTCGTTTCTCGCGAGTTCTGATAGACGGAGGCAGCAAAATCAACATCCTATACAAAGACACCATGGAGAAATTAGGAATCAAGCAAAGACAACTTCAGAACAGCCGGACTGTGTTCCACGGCATTGTTCCTGGGCTTTCCTGATCACCAATCGGCAAGATCCTGATGGACGTCCTCTTTGGAGACAAAGATCACTTCCGCCGAGAGTCAGTTTGGTTTGAGGTGGTGGACCTCGAGAGCCCATACCATGCACTACTTGGCCGACCCGCCCTGGCCAAGTTCATGGCGGTCCCCCACTACGCCTACCTCAAAATGAAGATGCCCAGTTCCAGGGGAATTCTGACTGTAGCCGGCGACTACCGGAAGTCGTCTGCCTGTGTCGCCCAACCCAAAGGAGTCGGAGGCTGAGGGTTCGTTCAAGCCGGCCAAGGAGACAAAGAAGATACCCTTGGATCCGGAGCACCCGGAGAGGTACGCTATCGTAGGCGCAAACCTCGACAGCAAATAGGAAGGCGAGCTCGTTGATTTCCTCCATGAGAATCGGGATATCTTCGCATGGTCCCCCAAAGACATGCCAGGTGTACCGACGGAATTCGCCGAGCAGAAGTTACATGTCCGATCTGATGCAAAGCCGGTCAGGCAGCCCCTGCGCCGCCTATCAGAAGAGAAGAGAAGAGTTGTTAGAGAAGAGATAGCCCGACTCCTAGCAGCCAGCTTCATTATGGAAGTATTCTTTCCAGAGTGGCTAGCCAACCCGGTCCTGGTACTAAAGAAGAACAAGCAGTGGCGAATGTGTATTGACTACACGAGCCTCAACAAGGCCTGCCCCAAGGACCCGTTTGCTCTGCCAAGAATTGATCAGGTGATTGACGGCGTTCTGGGAACGCGGGTCCCCAGAGTTGCCTGCTTGCGGCCTGCGGCGTGGCTCAAAGGGGGGCCCAGCACGGCCCATCTTCATTAACACAGACCCAAGACCCTCGCGAGGGGCCAAGCCTCGTGGGGCGGACGACACGGAGCTTCCTCAGGCACGGCCTCACCAGGCTGGCTCGCGAGGAGGCGGAGAGATCAAGGCGGGGTACCTCACGAGGTGCCCATGACGCAAGCCTTGACGACCAAGGGCGCCAGGCGGGCGCCAGCCCGCGCAGTGTCCTCCTTTCCCCTTTGGTGCAAAGGGGGCAAGCGCAGCCGCGGGGTACCGATGCATCAGGCAAAGGTTGCCATTTCGGTGCAACAAGACCAACACCAGGAGGACTGCAAGATGGAGGTCATCGTGGAGCCCAAGACGGCGTCACCACCAGAGCTTTGTGCAGGCAAGGACCAACTTTAGTCAGGATAAGTGTACCAGATGGTCCCCTTCAAAATGGCCAATTGTTGGCGCCCTTCCCGCTCAATATTTCGAAAGAGGCCCAGGGCCATTGCCTATAAATAGGACCAGCCACCCACAGGGAGAGGAGGTTCGAGATCGAGCATCGAGGATCAAGGATCGGATCGAAATCAGAGAGAGAGAAGGGTGACTGAACTCCTCCTAGCAGTTCGTCCCCCCCAGCCAAGAACAGACCCTCGCGAGGCTGTTCTTCCTTGTATTGTTCATCATCATCAGCCCAAGAGGCAATCCACCACACCACACACTGGAGTAGGGTATTACACCACAACGGTGGCCCGAACCAGTATAAATCCTGTGTTTCTTGTGCTGTTCTTTCCATAGCTTAGATCTTAGCGAGGCGGAGGTGTGCAGGTAGGTAGAAGGAGAAATCTCTATGCGCACCCCAGTGTTCGAACCTCAAGGGTCTGCCGGAACCCGAAATCCGACATTTGGCGCGCCAGGTAGGGGTGCGCCGAAATTCGTCTTCCACCACCCCGTTCTCCTCGGACCATCGCGCCCATGTCCGACGCTCGTCGGGCCCGCGCCGAGCGTCGGGCCGCTCTCGCTTCCCGCGTCGCCCAGACGGCTCCTGTCGGCGGGCGTCCTCGCCGTTCCCCGTTACCTGCCGTCAACGTTGCCACCGGCCCGGCGGGGGACGAGCAGCAAGCATCGTTTCAGCATCCGTCAGTGCGGCAAGACGACCGCACCGCTACTCCCTCGCTCACCCCAGCTGGTTCTTCGTCCCGCGCGCTCCGCGCACCCATGGAGGCTCGAGCTGCGCTCATCGCGGCAAACGAGCTCCTGCGCTACCGTCCCGTCGACGACGTCTATGAAGAATGGCTCGACCGCGTCGCCGAGCTCGTCCGCGCCGCAGGGGGCTCTCTTGCGCCGTCCGTTCCGCTGCACCGCACCCCGCCCCGCGCGGGCGACGAGGCTCTGGCGGCGCCCCGGCGCCTCCTCCTCAAGAAGGCACCATGGCTCCAAGGCGCGTGGCCCCTGGGCGGAACCCGCTCCGTCAGGTGCCAGCGCGGCAAGAGCAGAGCTGCCAAGAAGTCCCTCGCCCGCAAGAAGCTGCCCGGGCGCTCCCTGCTCCAGCACGTCGTGACCATGCTCCTGCTCCCGCATGTCAAGACCCCGCGCTGCTCCCAGCTGCAGTGCGTGGGGACATGCAAGACCAAGCTCTCCGTCACCCAAGGCCTCCCATGGCCACAGCAGGCTGTCGTGCCTTCACCATCGAGCTACGAAGCAGCGCGTGGCCCGGCAAGTTCAAGCCAGACCTGCCTCCTCGTTACGACGGCACGGCCGACCCTGCGGAGTTCCTCCAGCTCTATGAGCTGGGCATCGAAGCTGCCAACAGAGACGAGAAGGTCATGGCGAACTGGTTTCCCATGGTGCTCAAGGACGGGGCCCGCACCTGGCTCCTGAACCTGGCTCCAGGCACGATCTCCTCCTAGGATGAGATGCGCACCCACTTCATCGCCAACTTCCAAGGTACTCGTGACCGGCCACCCGCCATGAGCGACATGCGCCGCATCAAGCAACAACCCGGGGAGACCCTGCAGAAGTACATCCAGCGCTTCAACAACGCATGCCTCAAGATTCCCAGGGTGACTGAGGAGGCCATCATCTCAGCCTTCTTCGACGGCGTGCGTGATGTCAAGATGAAGGAGGAGCTGGCGATGCATGAAGACCTGTGCACTTCCTTGGAGCTGTTCAACTTGGCAACCAAGTGCGCCAGGGCTGAGGAAGGGCGTATCTCCCTCCTCGAGCTGCCTGTCGCAGACCCAGAAGAGAAGAAGCCCAAGGCCAAGGATGTGAAGCGCAAGGGGGCTGCCGTGCTCGCGGCAGAACCAGACACCAAGCGGGGCAGAGATCAGCCCGAACCTTCCAAGGGCAGTCGATACTGTGTGTACCACGACCTCCACACCCACAACACCAACGAATGTCAAGAGCTCCAAGCCGTGCGAGAAGGAAGGATCGGTCGTCGCCCCGACCGCGGTGACTGGGGCTACGGTCGAGGAGGAGGAAGGAACGCAGGACGCTGGGAAGACCGTGGCCCGCGCCAAGGGTGGCGCGATCAACCTCGCGAGGATCACTGGCAAGATCCGCCTCGCGAGGGAGACTAGAAGGATCAGCCTCGTGAGGATCCCCCGCAAGGCAACGCAGGCCTCCCTCCGCTGCCGCCGCAGCCAAGGAGAAACGAGGACCGCCACCAGGACGAGGGGGCTGGGGGCTTCCAGGAGCCGCGCGCGATCGCCTGCATCCTGGGCGGGGCTCAAGCCCCAGCTTCTCAACGCATCTTAAAGCAGTTCGCCTGTGAAGTGAATGCAGTCCTCCCCAAGCTCGAAGCCACGTGCCCTCTCAGGTGGTCGGCATGCGCCATCACGTTCGGCTCAGCAGATCAGCTCAAGTGTGCGGCTACAGCCAGAGTCCTCCTGATGCTTTGTTCCCCAACCATCAGCAACATGGTGGTCACCAGGACCCTCATCGATGGCGGGGCAGGGCTCAACGTCCTGTCCGTGGAAACATTCAACAATCTCCAAGTGCCCTACAACCAGCTTCAGCCAACCAAGCATTTCTCCGGAGTCACCGACGGCTCCACGGTCCCGATTGGGCAGGTCCGCCTCCCTGTCACCTTCGGGGCACGCGACAACTACCGCACCGAGCTCATCTACTTCGACGTCGCTCACATTCGCCTGTCGTACAACGCCATCCTTGGGTACCCAGCGCTGGCCAAGTTCATGGCCGTAACTCACGACGGCTACAACGTCCTCAAGATGCCAGGAAGTGGCAGAGTCATCACGGTGCCCTGTGAAGAGAAGGATGCGGTGTATTCCTTGGAGCGAGCCTTTCAGGCCACGTCACTGGAAGACCCGGATCGCGGAAGCAGGAGGCTTCCCAAGACCGCCCCCAAGAAGAAGAATACATCGTCTGGCCCGGCCCCTCAGGAGGCAGGCCCCTCTGGGCCCGCGCCTGCCCAGGGGGAACCTCCTTCCATCGCATAGGAAAGCGCGCCCGGCGCCCTCCTCAGGCAGGGCTCGGGGGCTCTCCCCTGGAGGGCCACCGACCTGGCTAGGGTCACGAGGGAGGCGCTTGGGCACCACATGCAGGGGTGTTTCGAAGCACGTTTCCCTCAAGAAGGAGTAAGGCAAGGAGAGCCAGACCCTCAGGAGTTCGTCAGCAAGGCCATTCAGGAGCTACAGGAGTCAGGAGTCATGAAAGGTGGTCGCCGCCTACCAGCAGTGGCTCCCCATCCAGGTGAGGATGGTGGGCTGCGCGTCTGCATCGACATACCAGGGCTCAATCGAGTCGCCTCTCTGGAGCGCCTATGGCCCTCGCGAGTGGGGCGCTGCGGAGGTCCACCCCACAGCTACGTTCGCATGCCTTACGGCTTGCCGAGCGCGGCTGCCACGTACCAGCGCCTCATGAGGGGCATCATGGAGGCACAAGAGGCCATGCGTTCCGCAGCCCTGGCGGAGATGGAGATGGTCCGCGAGGAGCCACCAGCGCCTCCGGAGCCTCCCGAGGCCCCTAGGCCAGGGGTCTCGTGAGGATCGGCTTCCGCAGCCCACCGAGTCTGCTACACCAACAGTCCTTCGTCCTCAACATCATCAGGTGACATCTTTCAAGTTTCATTTCTAGCTGGGAGCGCCCCCCAGGGCTGCATTATTCCCATGCCGCGTGGGTCCGTCCCTGCGGCATGTATCCCTTTTATTTCATGTTGTTAGCTTACCTTGTTCGGGGCGCCCCTCGGGCTGCATCATCCCCAAGTCGCTCGGGCCTGACCCAGTGATGTCCGCCTTCCCAACATCTATTTGAATGAATCCACTCCTTCGCGGTTAATGTGTTTGACCTAGTTGCCCGCTCAACTGACGCCAACTGACGGAACTTCTCCCAAACGGAAGGACGCTTGCGCATGGGTCCGTCCCTGCAACACCGACAAACCTGAATGGCTGAGCTCTGGCCGCGGCAGCCCCGCATGGCGCCACCTCGTCAAGCCTTCAGTGCCTCATCGCCCCTCGGAAGCAACCAACGGCTGACTGTCAATTGTCATGGCAACCCCTCGTTCTTTCTATGATGGGTTTACAGGATCTCCTAAAGGAGCCGCGTCAGGCGAGGCCCTTGCGGTGTCTCCTTCACTCTCATCCGCACAAACCGCTTGCACGTTAAAGGGGGGTGCCTGAGCATCGCGACTCAAGGCTCCTACTGGCTCTCCAGCCCTCACCCTCTGGCCTTGTCCACGACATCGCGACCTGGCATACCAGTGAAGGCTGAGACTCGCTCGAGGGCCGGGACCCGAGGACGTAGAGCAGAAAGGGGAGCAATGGCGAGAGGGGAGGGACATGCGAGGACCTCGCCGAGCAACCTCACACCTGCCGATGCACGGACCCGGCGACACACCAGAGAGCGACCCCTGATTCTCGAGATAAGTCACCACCGGGAAGCACCAGCTACCGTGGCACCATCCCCGCACCTTATGCAATCCCATGTTAGCGACGCCGCTCTCCTTTCTCACCGAATGACGGCTGCTTGAGCGCCAAAGGGGACCTCTTGAGCATCGCGACTCAGGGGCTCTTACCGGACTCTGGGTCGCTCACCTCCTGGCCTTGACCACGGCATCACGACCTGGCATACCAGCAACGGCTGAAGCCGCCTTGGGACTGGGACCTGTCGGCGCAGAGCACCAAGCCCTCGTGAGGTTCGAAAGGGAGAACTGAGCTAAGACGGAATGAGCAACTCGCACAATTTTACGACAAGGGTTATATTAACAAAACAGGATCACAGGCACCTTACAAGCCCCCACGAGACGCGTCTTTGATTCCTCGTAGGGAACAGATCCTAAAAGGACGCTAACTATGCGCGCCCCTGCAAAAGACGCCATCATCAACAGTGGGCCGTCAAGCACCGGCGCCAACCCCATCCAGATCAGAGGCGGCGACGGCCTGACGAGCCCGCCCTGCTCCAGCAGCGGCGCCGGCTCGGGGGCTCGTAACTGTCGTCGCTCGTCTCTGGAGTCGCGAAGAGCTCGCCGGAGTCGCTAGAACCTCCGATGCCTCCACCACCTGAGGAGCCGCCAAGGGATCGGTCGGCGGGCCTAGTCCTCGCCGCAGCAGGGTCCCGGCCACCTCTCCCGGGGCAGCACTCCAGCCGGTGCCCGTTCGCATCGAAGACCTTGAAGAACATCACCGAAGCACCGTCGTACTCCAAGTGGATCGCGAAGGCGCCTCTTGTCCAGCAAACCCGGGCGACTTCGCTCCAGCCTCGCGTCATGAAGACCTCGCCCGGGGCAACGACCGCGACCTCTGCCTCGGTCGCGAGGGTGCTGCAACCGGCGTGCTGCAGCCAAAGCTCCAGGAGTTCTCCCTGCGGGATGTTGGAGGCAAAGAAGGGAGGAAGGCAAATCCAAGACTGAGGAGGCATGGCGGCGTGGAACATGAACTCTCGGGAGGAGCCCTCGGTGTGGACCCCAGGGGGGACGACCCACACCTTCGTGACCCGTCGGCGCCGACGCCGGCGCCGCTCGTGGCGATCAGCATCAGCTCCTTCCGGGCCCTCGTTGTGGGCGTACATGGGAAGCGGGAACCCCGGCAGTGGCCACTCGCACCAGGGCCTCGACACCACCTGATGGGCCCCCTCGTCCGGTCCGCGGAGGACGAGCCGTTTCTTCGGCGGGAGCGGGTCTGGTTCCTCTCGGGGAGCCTTTTCCTTCTCTGTCGTCGAGAACCGGCGGATCGGAGCCATCGCAGCAAGACGGAGCAAGAACCGGGAAGAAGGAGAAGCAAGAAGGGATGGACTGGAAGGGCGCGCGCCGTTCCGTACTTATGGCCAGCGAAGGCCAACCGCCGACGTCCACGATCGTAGGTAATCATGACCCGCTTTGCATGCAGTGACTTGTCCAATCCGTGCAATTGCCGAGGCACCATGGGGAAGTTGAGACGCCCACGTCCAATCAACCGCCACGCGGCGCCCAAGGCCGCAGGCTGATAGGGCCCGCGGTGCTTCGCTCTTGCCCTTCCGCCTCCCTGCACGGCCAAGTCCGGGCGCGCCTTGGGCCCGGGGGCTACTGTTGGCGTTCTGGGAACGGGGGTCCCCAAACTTGCCTGCCTGCGGCCTGCGGCGTGGCTCAAAGGGGGGCCCAGCACGGCCCATCTTCATCAACACAGACCCAAGACCCTCGCGAGGGGCCAAGCCTCGCGGGGCGGACGACACGGAGCCTCCTCAGGCACGGCCTCACCAGACTGGCTCGCGAGGAGGCGGAGAGATCAAGGCGGGGTACTTAACGAGGTGCCATGACGCAAGCCATGACGACCAAGGGCGCCAGGCGGGCGCCAGCCCGCGCAGTGTCCTCCTTTCCCCTTTAGTGCAAAGGGGGCAAGCGCGGCCGCAGGGTACCGATGCATCAGGCAAAGGTTGCCATTTCGGTGCAACAAGACCAAGACCAGGAGGACTGCAAGACGGAGGTCATCGTGGAGCCCAAGACGACGTCACCACCAGAGCTTTGTGCAGGCGAGGACCAACTTTAGTCAGGATAAGTGTACCAGATGTTCCCCTTCAAAATGGCCAATTGTTGGCGCCCTTCCCGCTCAATATTTGGGAAGAGGCCCAGGGCCATTGCCTATAAATAGGACCAGCCACCCATAGGGAGAGGAGGTTCGAGATCGAGCATCGAGGATCAAGGATCGGATCAAGATCAGAGAGAGAGAGAAGGGTGACTGAACTCCTCCTAGCAGTTCGTCCCCCCCAGCCAAGAACAGACCCTCGCGAGGCTGTTCTTCCTTGTATTGTTCATCATCATCAGCCCAAGAGGCAATCCACCACACCACACACTGGAATAGGGTATTACACCACAACGGTGGCCCGAACCAGTATAAATCATGTGTTTCTTGTGCTGTTCTTTCCATAGCCTAGATCTTAGCGAGGCGGAGGTGTGCAGGTAGGTAGAAGGAGAAATCTCCACGCGCACCCTAGTGTTTGAACCTCAAGGGTCTGCCGGAACCCGAAATCCGATAGTGATAGACTCCACCACCGGATGCGAGCTGTTGAGCTTTTTGGATGCATATTCAGGATATCACCAGATCAAGCTGAACCCAGCTGACAGACTTAAGACCGCCTTCATCACGCCATTTGGAGCTTTCTTCTACCTCACCATGACGTTTGGCTTGAGGAATGCCGGCGCCACCTTCCAACGTTGCATGCAGAAGTGCCTCCTCAAGCAGCTCGGCAGGAACGCCCACGTCTACATGGATGATGTGGTGGTGAAGACAGATAAGTGTGGAACACTGCTGGAAGACCTCAAGGAGACCTTTGAGAACCTGCGCCGATTCTAGATCAAGCTCAACCCCGAGAAGTGCGTCTTCGGAGTACCAGCCGACCAACTCCTTGGCTTCCTGGTCTCTGAACGTGGCATAGAATGCAACCCTGTAAAGATCAAGGCCATTGAGAGGATGGAGGTACCCAGCCGACTGCTGGACGTGCAAAAGTTCACCAGCTACTTGGCGTCCATCAACCGATTCATCAGTCGGCTGGGCGAGAAAGCTCTCCCCTTATACCAACTCATGAAGAAGACCACTTTTTTCGAGTGGAACCACAAGGCGGACGAAGATTTTCTCCAGCTGAAAAAGATGCTGACTACTCCACCTGTTCTGGAGGCTCCGACTCCTAAGGAACCTATGCTCCTGTATATCGCCGCCACCAGCCGGGTAGTCAGCACGGTCATTGTAGTAGAACGCAAGGAGGAAGGCAAGGCACTACCTGTCCAGAGACCAGTATATTACCTGAGCGAAGTACTGTCGGCCTCCAAGCAGAACTACCCCCACTACCAGAAGATGTGCTATGGCGTGCACTTTACCGCCAAGAAATTGAAGCCCTACTTTCAAGAGCACCCAATCACTATGGTCTGCACGGCCCCACTTGCCAAGATCATCGGAAGCCGAGATGCTTCTGGCCGAGTGGCCAAGTGGGCCATAGAGCCGGCTCCCTACACCATCCACTACCAGCCCCGCACAGCCATCAAGTCACAAGCACTGGCCGACTTTCTCGTTGACTGTGCCGAGACCCAGTACCTACCTCCAGCGCCTGACTCCACCCATTGGCGGATGCATTTCGACGGCTCCAAGATGCGCACCGGCTTGGGAGCCGGCGTTGTCCTCACCTCTCCTAAAGGCGACAAGCTCAAATACGCACTGCAAATCCATTTTGCCGCCTCCAACAACATCGCCGAGTACGAGGCGCTCATTCACGGGCTCCGGCTTGCCAAAGAACTCGGCATCCGCTGGATCCTGTGTTACGGCGACTCGGACTTAGTGGTCCAGCAGTCGTCTGGCGACTGGGACGCCAAAGATGCAAACATGGCGAGTTACCATTTCCTTGTGCAGCAACTCAGTGGGTATTTCGAGGGGTGCGAATTCCTCCATGTGCCAAGAAACGACAACGACCAAGCAGACGCCTTGGCACGAATCGGCTCTACCTGCCAAGCAATACCATCCGGCGTCGCCCTTCAACGCCTCCTCAAGCCGTCTGTCAAGCCTTCACCAGAATCAGACTCCATCTTCATGCCGGCTCCTCTCGAAGAAGTCGGATCCGACTCCAGAGCCCCGGCAGACGGTACGGGGATTTCGGCACATGGTTCCAAAACCGCCACAGTCAAGGCCGGCCCAGGGACTGTAGAACCCGGCCCGGGGACTACGGCGGCGGGCTCGAAGACTCCAGAACTCGGCCCAAGAGCCGCGCCAGTCGGCCCGGGGACTTCATTAACCCAGCAAGCGGTTGTTGACTCCACCCCGCCGCCTCCCAGCCCAGCCGCCCTCGTCCAAGTCGCAGTTCTGGTAGTCGAAGAAATAGCAGCTTCCTCATGGGCCCAGCCCATCCTCAAATTTTTGGTGAGCAAAGAGCTGCCAACTGACGAGACCTTAGCTCGGCAGGTACAACGTCGAGCGGCAGCCTACACCATAGTCAACAGAGAGCTGGTCAAGTGCAGTATCACTAGTGTCTACCAGCGCTGCGTAGAGCCAGAGCAAGGCCAAGCAATTCTCAAAGACATCCACCAAGGCGAGTGCGGCCACCATGCGGCTTCAAGAGCACTCGTCGCCATAGCTTTCCGACACGGCTTCTTTTGGCCAACGACCTTAGAAGAGGCCAAGGAATTGGTCCAAAAATGCAAAGGGTGCCAGAAGTTCCGCTCCAAGCCGCGTCAGCCGGCTTCTGCACTCAAGACCATCCCCATTGCCTGGCCTTTCGTAGTTTGGGGTCTAGACATGGTAGGACCATTCAAGACGGCACGAGGTGGCTTAACTCACTTACTCATCGCAGTGGACAAGTTCACCAAGTGGATAGAAGCGAAGCCAATCGAGAAACCGAACGGTCCGACTGCCGTGACTTTCATCTCCGATATCACAATTCGGTACGGCATACCACACAACATCATCACCGACAACGACACAAATTTTGCCAAAGGCGCCTTGGTCCGTTTCTGCGCAACACAGGGCATCCGACTGGACCTAGCGTTCGTCGCTCATCCATAGTCAAACGGCCAGGTGGAGCGAGCAAACGGCCTCATCCTGTCCGGCATCAAGCCCCGACTGGTCGATCCTCTCGAGCGTTCGGCTGCCTGTTGGCTCGATGAGCTGCCAGCCGTCCTCTGGAGTCTGCGCACGACTCCAAACAAGTCAACCGGCTTCACGCCTTTCTTCCTCGTCTACGGTGCTGAAGCTGTCATCCCAACGGACATAGAGTTCGATTCCCCGCGAGTCACCATGTACACCGAGGAGGAAGCAGAAGAAGCACGTCAAGAAGACGTCGATCTGCTGGAAGAGGGTCGGCTGTTGGCACTCAGCTGGTCCAGCATCTACCAGCAGAGCCTGCTCCGATACTACAATAGGAAGGTCAAGCCGAGATCTTTCCAAGAGGGCGACCTTGTGCTTCGGCTGATCCAGCGAACAGCCGGCCAGCACAAGCTGTCGGCGCCTTGGGAAGGCCCTTTCATCATCAGCAAAGTACCGGGCAATGACTCCTACTACCTGATTGATGCTCAGAAGCCCCGAGCACGTAAGAGGGATGACTCCGACAAAGAGACAGAGCGGCCATGGAATGCAAATCTCCTCCGAAGATTTTACAGTTGATGCAGTATGTACCACGCTACCGTTTGTATTAAAGTACCAAGACTTCGGGCCCCCCGAGACGAGCTCGGGGACTGCCATTTTTTGTCTATATGATAAAAATTATGCCTACGTGTATGTTACTCTTTGTTATGCCGCTTGGCACTGGGCTCGACAGGTCGGCCCCGGGACTTGCCGCCTTGCACTATGAAATGCTTCCTGCAGCCGGACAAGTAGTGTGTGGCGCCTAAGCCATCTCCTGTCAGAAGCCGCAGCCCATAGAGCGACTGTACGGTGGGCAGGAGTAAGGTAGAATGGGCGTTCGCATGAAAAATGGCTAAGGACTCAAAGCATAAAACATAGCTTAAGACGGCTTCCAGCCTTCCTTTTTTCTTTTTGCAAACCGACTATTAAGCAGTTGGCTCACCGCCTTCTATCCAACTTGCTAAGAAACTCTAAAACGGCTAAGTACTTGCCTTCCCAAAGTAGGCAAGCATTCGATCCAATGGCAGTTCGCAGAGCGGCTGTCCGACTGGCAAGACAGGCAACTAAGGGAAAGCGGCAAAGGAAAAGGCCAAAAGAGCAATGAGCAAGAAAAGATAGAATTCAGATAAATATTTACATAGCATAGGCCCTTGGCCGAATCTTCGAGCAGAAGTTCAAATACACCCGCGGGTGGAATTGTGCGAATTAACAAGTTCTTTAAGACTACTAAAGCAGATAAAATAAAGATAAGGCGGCAGCTTAGGAAGCGGCTGACAGATTCGGAGGGCATTCTCGGCTTGATCGCCTCCGGCGGCAGTCGGCTCGGTTGCACGCGGCTCGTTGCTGGAGGCACGGTCGAGCTGAGGCTGGCCGTCTGCCTCGTCTTCTGGTGCTTCCATCTCGCCTCCGTCCTCCGCCTCGCCTTCCTCCTCGACGCTGGGGCCGATCACCTCCACCGAGTCCTCGCCGTAGTCTGGGTTCATCCCAAACCACTCCAGCGGTACCTCCTCGCCGTCTTCAGAATGCTCGGGGACGAAGATGCTGGTGTCGTTGTACTCGGCGATCGCCATGGCACGCTTGACGAGGGCGTCTTCTGCGGCTGCCAGCTCCGGTTGGGCCTCTGACCGGAGTGTAGCCAACCGGTCTAGGTCCAGCCCTGGATACCACGCCTTGACGAACTCGAAGGCCCGACGCACTCCAGCTCGGGCCGAGGAACCCTTCGAGGCCTCAAGACGACCAACCGCGACCTCCAGCTAGTCGGCGGTCCGACTAGGGGTGCACGGAGCCTGCATGTCTGGCCACAGGGCAGCAATCGCCTGGGCGTCGACACGCTGAAGACGGCGCAGCATCCGGTGAGTCGGCCGAAGGCGAGCCTCGATGCTCAGGATATGCTCATCAAGGGTTCGGGGGGTGTCGGCGGCAATCTTTGCGCCCTCCGCCCTCCGACCTTCACGGTCAGCCTCGATGGCTTGGATGGCGGCCTGCGAATGCCCAGGGAAGAAGTCTGCCAAGACTAAAAAAACGAAGAAGCAAGTCAAAAATCAGGAGTCGGCACGACTTATAATCGGCAGCTCAAAAAAGTAAAGAAAATCACCATCAACAATGTCTTCAATCTCATGGAAGCCGGAGGCCAGCATTGCCTCCTTGTCAGTCTAGGAGGAGCGCTCGCTCGCGAACTCGGCCAGGAGGGCGGCTTCCGCCTCTTCCGCCTCCTTCTGCATCTTCGTAAGTAGCTCCCTCTGCTCTACCAATTGTGTGGCCAGCAGATTGCGCTCCGTGGTGAGCTTGCTGCACTCCTCCCCCTTGGCGCACAACACGGAGTTGGCTTCGCTCAGCTGATGTTGAAGAACAGGATTGGCTTCTGAAGAGAATGAAGAAAGAAGGCATTAAGTCATCAATAAAGAAGGTCGCCGGGGAGATCCGGCCCGACTGCTCATCAGTTGGCCCGAATCTCGGGGACTACAGCCCGCGGGTGCGCCAGCGCGCCCCCGCAAAGAAGAAAAAGGACTCACTCCGGCTCTCCGACAAGTCGGCGGTCCGCTTACCTAGCTCTTCAACGTTAGGGTTGAAGGCGGTAATGCGGAGGTTGTGGTAGTCCTGCAACAAGTGTTTCAGACAAAAGTTAGTACCCGGAACTCACCAAGTGGAGTTCCGGGCCACCTGCTCAGCAGCCGGCCTGAAACTCGGGTCCTACACCCAGTGGGTGCGCTGGCGCGCCCCCACAGAGAGGAACAAGAAAACAAGGACCAAAGAGAAAACATACCAGGACGGCTGCCCGCGATGCCAGGTACGCCTTGGTGCAGTTCTGGAGGGCGTCGTCCTTAGCTCGAAGCTTCGTTTGGACGTCTAGAAGCGCCTGGTTCAGCGGCCCTGTGCCGCCTCCTCGCACCCACCCAATGGTCGCGGCGCTTGTCGCTTAGGCATCCGGGATCGCCTGGCTGGCGGTGCCGGTCTCCAGGGGGCGTGGCGCCGAGGTCGTCTTCTCAAGACGGCGGCGCATTGGTGAGCCGACTTGAAGGAGTAGCCTCGCCACGACCTTGTCTTTAGTCGGCGGCACCGGAGGGTCCGCTGGCTGTTTGCCTTGCGCGCTCCCAGACGGCGGCGGAGGCGGCGGCGAAACGATCACGTCCGGCGTGGAAGAGTCGCCACCTTCCCTATCCACGACGGGGTTCTCGCCGCCGGCTTCCCCAGTTTGCCCCGTGAACTCCAAAGGCGACGGCGCAGAGTTCAGCGGAGTGACGAACACCGCCAATTGGTGGTGCACGACCTCCTCATCCTGCCGCTTCGTCGCGGCGACGGCTTCGGCCTCCGCCAGTTTCTTCTTGGCGGAGGCCTCCGCCTTATCAGCCTCCACCTTCTCCAGGCAGGCGGCCTCTTCCTCGTTGTGCTTCTCCTGCGCGTTCCGCTCCGTTGCCTCCCAGAGGTCGGCAGCGGGGTCAATCCGCCGAGTGGTGGCGGACGTCTCCACTGACCCCATGACGGAGGCGGCGACAACCCTCTCAAGAGTGAGTGGAGCCCTGAAGCGAGGGAAGCAAGTAAAAGACTCAGACAAAAACTACAAAGAAAGAATAAAGCATTAAGAAGAGATACTCATGCGGAGACCAGTGGCGGCTTCTTTACTTCCTTGCGGAAGCGGATGGCCTTCACGGCCGCCTCGTCCCACTTGGTCGCCGCAGCCGAACTCTTGGGATTTTTCGGCCGACTATCGAACAAGGTCGGTACAGCTCTACGTTTCTTCCCACCGCCTGGAGCACTAAGCGCGGCAGAAGAGCCCGTGCCGGGATGACTGGCTCCTGGCCGGTGGCGGGGGGCGACCTCCTCATCACCATCAGGCCAGTCCTCTAGACTGGCCCCGAGCCGCGGGCCGCCTCCTCCCTCGGCGTCGTCTTCCAAAGCCACCATCCCCAGATCAGGGTCGTCGATGTCGCTCTCCGCCCGGTCGGCGAGGAACTCGCGGACCAGCCCCGTGGTGCCGGCTAGTGGATGGAGGAGGGGATTCTGGCCAAAGCCGACTGGTCAGGTCGCACAAAACAAACTCGGCAAGAAAGAACACAATTCAAAGAAAGAAAGAAAAGGAAACTCACTGTGGGTGGGGGGTTGGCGCGGGAATACGGCTCCTTGCCGAACCGCCAGTCCTCCAGGAGCTTGCTGTCTGAGAGGTAGTTCACAATGTAGGCCACCTCCTCGTGAGGCATGTCCTTGGTGCACATCCGACTTAGGTCACGGCGCTCGCTCATTTGGCATATCATGTGGGAGCGGCCTTGGAGCGGGAGAACTCAGCGCGCCACGAAGGCGGTCAGCAGGTCCGGACCAGTTAGGCCCTCCGACTGTGTCAGCACTCGGAGTCGTGCGACGGCGCCGGCTCCCGCAAGCATCAGCGACTTGGCCCGGAATGACCAGTTGGGCAGTCTCCCAGCCGGCGGGCCGGCTTCGAAAGCCGGCAGGTTGACCCAATCGCCCCTCGTGAAGACGCTCTTCACGTAGAAGTACGATCACTGCCACATCTTCACCGACTTTATCAGCTTGATGGCGGGGAAGGGGTTGTCGGCCCCCGACCTCCGCACGGCGATGAATGCGCCGCACTGAGCTGGCACGCCTGCAGCCTGAGTGCCGAGTTTGGAGTAGAAGAACTCCCCCCAGAACTCGAGGGTGGGGAGCACTCCGAGGAAGCCTTCGCACAAGGCCACGAAGGCGGACAGCAGCACCACCGTGTTGGGCGTGAGGTAGTGCGGCTGGAGGCCATAGAACTCCAGAAAGGAGCAGAAGAAGCTGCTCGCCGGCAGCCCCAATCCGCGCAGGGAGTGCGAGCGGAAGACAACCCGCTCGCCCTCCTCCGGCGCCAGAGAGATCTCCCCCCTCGGCGCAAGGCGTAACCGCACGTAATCTTCGCCGGGAAGCCGACGAGTCTTGAGGAGGAACTCGATGTGGTCGTCGTGGACTTCTGAGCCATCCCAGGTGCCGGAATGCACAGGGGGAGGCGCGGCGGCAGAAGAAGAACTCATCGTGAGAGGATCGCCGCGGCGTTCGGCAAAGCTTGGGCGCGCGGCGGTGCGAGGAAGAAGGAGAAGATGAAGAAGAGCAAGGAGTAGCGTGGAGAAGGGGCGCGCGTGCTCCGCCGCGCCCCCTCCTCCCCCTACTTATAGCCTCATGGGCTGCGAAGCCGAGGGGGCGGTCGTGAGATTTACTGCGCCCACGGCCCCACGACCCCCATGTTTCCACGACAAAGTTACTGCATGCAGTAACTCGACGGGAATCCCAACCATCCGCCTGGGCCACAGCGAATCCGCTCGGGCGCCGAGGCGCGGTAGTGGCAGGCCCCGCCTATGGGCCTGTCCCATCACGCGTGTAGGCTGGCAGAGTGGCCCGGCCGCGTGTTATCACGTGACAGGCCCGGAACGGGCGGCGGCCTGGAGGCTTAGCCAGCACGCTACTTGGATCCCGCCGAGACGTTCGAAATATTGTGCGAGTCAGAGTTGGGCGAGTCCGACTCCTTCTAGCCGGCCCGGCAGAAGTCAAGAAAGATCCATGTCTCGGGCACCCAGAAAGAGAAACTGCTGAGGCTCCTCGGCCGATCGTCCGCGGAGCCTCATCAGCTTCGGGGACTACTATCGGAGTAATGGGCCACGAGTAGGCTAACCCAAGTCCCAGAACCTTTCAAGACATCGGGGTAGGCTGCGCCCCTCAAGACCCCAGGACAAAGAGCCGCCTTCTAAGGAGTCGGCGGCAAGGCCACCGACTAGCCACTCGCGGCCGAGTCCCAGGGACGACTTCAGGACAAACCGACTCCTGACTGACGACTTCCCAAGAAGCCGGCCTTGGGGAGTCGACCCGTGACTCCAGCAAAACCCCATGTCCTCATCAAGAGGGACGGGACAGGGGAGTTTCTACAGTGAAGACTGCCCCCACCCCTTTCCAAAGGCAAGCATGGTCACAGTACGCCGTACCCGCGGAGATCTCCGTGCGGCGTGGCACTGTTGCCATGCTGGCCCTGACATCAGCACCGGTGGACCGAATCCTCCGCCCACGACGGCTTGTCTATACGACCTTTGGGCGGCGGGTCCCACCGGCCAGCAGGATCCCAGAAGACGGCAAGTGCGCCACAAGTCGGACCCGTCGGGAGTCGGCCCCCGAGAGTTGGCCCGCTCCTCCCTCGGGGCCCACGCGCCATTAACCAGATGTGACGGAGAGCGGCAATAGTGATCGCCCGCCTGGCGGCGGGGCTGTTGCCATGACTCCATGACGAAGCCTGCATCATTAGAAGCACAGCTACAGTAATCAGCAGCCGGCAAGACCCGCTCGCAGCGGGCGCAGCCTGTCGGCTCCGTACCGGGCTAGTCAGCGGGCCCCAGGAGTCGGCGGATAAAACGGCGGCCGGAGAGACTGACGGCTGAGCCCGCGTCCAGCCGGATTACCATTGTACCCCTAGGGTTAGGCCTATATAAACCCCCAGGGCACCCATGCAAAGGGTTGGAATCCATTAGTACTAGACCAGGTCATATAGGGAGGAGGAAGCTAGCCTTGCCTTCTCCTACCTCTAGGAAACAGCTCAAGGAGCGGTCGTGTAAACACTTTGCCATAGTGATCATGTGAAGACCCCGCAAAGCAGCAGTAGGGGTATTATGTCCCCGGAGAGCCCTGAAGCTGGGTAAGATTCACCGGCGTGCATGTCTTCGCCTCATCCCGTTTCCAGGCACCGGCGATGTTCTACTCGCCCCCACCATGATAAGCCATCCTTTGGCATATGTCGCACCCAACCCCCGACAAATGGAATGCTCCGAATGATCTACATCAACATTGAGCATCTACATCTTTATTACCTACATGAAGTCATCATCGACAAAACCCAAGGTTAGTTCATCCCTCTTAGGGGGGATATCACATCTAGGGGGAGCTTTAGTCTACAAATTGAGCTAAAGCAACTCAAATGGTGTGAGCACAACAATGCTTTATGTAAAAGTGGTAAGCCCACTTGTGCTTAAACGATGAGTATGACCTATGATCAAATGTTCTCATTTGACTCCTAAGTCAATATACTCATATATAGATGACCTAGTCATCGCCAATTGCTTGATAGATGCTAGAGTGTTTGTGCATGCTTTGTCACATATTTCTTTTGCCATATTATTGTGTGAGCATGTTCAATGCATATTTTTCTCATTCGAGGACATCCATTTGTTGCTTTGATTGTTTGGCTTTTTCTCTGTAGCCAAATGGATGGAAAAGAATGCCTAAGAACTCCCTCTAGCTATCTATGCTTTCCTCGTCTCAAACTCTATTCATGCTACATCACAAAGTTTGATCAAGTCAGATTCGAACCACTCTGTGTGAGGAGTACTCAGAGTCCCCGATTCGTCATAGACTTAAACTTCCAAAACCTCTTTGTGCATTTCGGTCTGACCGATTCAACCTTTTCAGTCCTACCGAGATCACTTAGTTGATCTAGGTTTTCAATCTCGGTGCAACCGATTAGAACCTTTCAGTCACATCGAGTTGCAGTAACTGCCTGCAGTTTTGCATCTCGGTGCCACCAAGTTGTTCCACTCGGTCACACCGACAGGGTTAGGTTATATATATACCGACGGATCAAATTTTGGAAATTTTTCCGAAACCCTTCACCCGCGCGTAACCTCCTCTGCCTCTTCGGGTCTTCAGATCATCCTCTCGCCGCCAGCGACCTCCCGCCACTGGTCTCCACTGCCGTCAACAGCAATCTGCTCCGTCGTTGCTGCCGTAGCAAACACTCGCCGCTCTATGGTAAGTGTTCGACCCCTTTGCTGTCTTTTTCACTCCGATTCCTAGCATAAGGACAATGCCATGTTTCTTGCCATGATTGAGATTGATCCATCCAGCTAAAACTTCCTTAGGTCTAGATTGATTCGAAAATTTTAGGGTTAGCTCTCCGGAGAAGTCATCTCAGACCGACCAAAATGTAGAAATCGGTCTCATCGATTCGGCCTTGGCCATTGCACATGCGCTTTTCGGTCCATCCGAAACGTGCAAATAGGTGTGATCGAGTTCAAGATTCTGTGAAACCCTAGTAATCTCAGCGCCACCGAACTGTGATTCGGGCCAACTGAGTTCACTAGTTTAGGTTCCAAGTGTTGCTTCCATATCACCGAGTTTGTCAATTCGGCAGCTCCGAGATCACTTCTGTAGAGAACTAAAACTAAGCTTTTTGACTCAATTGTTTTGCAAAACCTTTGTACTTTGTGATGCTCATCTACTCTACCTCATCTACAACCTATTCATAGGGTCTACTGACAGTTTGCCTGAAGATGTCTGATCGAAGTGATAGTCAGAACAAGTCTGAAGAGCAGGTTCAGTTGAGTGAGGGCACTAGTCCCTCCATCAGCTATGATGAGGGCAGCAGGAGCACACCTAGTAACCAGCCAAAAGCAGCTACCAGGACAAGGAAGAAGAAAACCTCAGATTCTGAAGATGAGGATTATGTGGCTGTTGAGGATGAGGCCACTTCAAGGAAAAAGGTGCTTAAAAGGAGTATGGCACAGCTGCTGCAAGTAAGTCTGGAATGAAGACAAAGGCTCCAGCAAGAGTTCCAATGTCAAAAGCCAGAGCCTCCACTCAAGAAACAATGGAGTTCATTCTTGAACCCAAAGAAGGAGGTGAAGGCAAGAACAGGAAAGAAAGGGTCAAGAAGACCATTGCCAGAGTTATTGGAAAACCATCAATGATGAGAGATGATGATGAAGAAGAAGAGGATGCTGCACCAGCACCCAAAGCTCAAAAACTTATGGGAGATGCAATCAGATCAGGGGCTGCTCCATCTAAGCCCAAGTCTGCTCCCAAAGCTCCAGCTCAAAAGTCTGCACCCCGGAGAAGCACCAGGAACATTCTAGCAGCAGAAAAGAACAAGGCCCCAGTGCCTGAGACTGTTGATGAAGAAGATGATGAAGCCCAAGTCCTAAGGAAGCTCAAGCCCAAGACTCCTGACCACAATGATGCACATCCCGTTGCAGAAAATATGAAGATCAGGAAGGATTCAGGACTGATCCATATGCTGTCAGGAGGTGAACTGTTGTGGACTACAGGTTCCACACAAAGGAACAACAAGACTTTTATGAGACTATCCTGCTTGACAAGAAGCCCATAGTGTGTGACATGAGATGGGTTGACTAGGAGTACATCAAGAAAAATGAAGATCACTATCCAGGAGTCTATGACAGCTTCAAGGCTTATCGAGTAGATACATTTGTTGGACAGAAGCTCACCAAGTGGAATGATGAGCTGATCATGCAATTCTATTCTACAACCCATTTCTATCCAGATGGGAGGATTATATGGATGTCTGAGGGTACTAGGTACCTATCCACAGTACAAGAATGGGCCAAGATGATCAATGCCCCCGAGGAACATGAAGATGACTTGGATGTTTATGCCGAGAAGAAGAAAGACCACAACACTATGGCACACATGTACAGAGAGACCTCGGATGATGCTTTAGAGACTCATAAGTTTGGATCTGTCCACTTCTTGTTGTCTGGTCTGCCTACCATAACCTGGATCCTAAGGCACACATTGCTACCCAAGTCAGCTGATCACAAGATGATCAGAGGACATGGTATCAATTTGCTACATTTGTTTGATGTGCCTCAAAAGTTCAAAGTCATGAGTCTGATTGTAGAGACAAGCAAAAGGACAGCAGCTGATCAGAAGAGAAGCTGTGGGTATACCCCACAAATTCAGGAGCTCATCAACTCCAAGATGGGCACAGGCAAATATCTATTGGATAAGGAGCACCTGGCCATATACCCTGAATTTGAAGACAACACAGTTGTGATGGATGAGAATGAACCATCATCAGTTCAAGCACAGGAGAAGAAAGCCAAAGCTAATGCTGAGAAACCTGCAAGAATGCCAATTGTTGAAGAGGCATCTCAAGTGTTCTTGAAATCCAAGCAAGATCAGCTTGGATATCTGATCCAATCCACCTTGAGGATTGAGAAGGGCTTGGCCACCCTGACTCAAAACCAGGATAGCTTGGAAGGATCATTGAGAAGAAATTCTATGATCTTGATGTCAAAGTAACCGAGATTCAGTCAGCAGTTGAGCAACTTCGGGAGGAAGTGGACGAGAAGAAGGGCAAGTCAACTACAGATGCTTTTGCTAGAGTGCCCTCGAAGCCAGAGGTCTGCTGCAGTGCCAGTCACAGATACTAGAGCTACAACATCAGCTCCAGCACCTACAACTCCAGTGCCACCTCCAGCAGCCACTCCACCAGCTCCAGCTACATCAACAGAAGCTTTCGTCCTTGGAGTCATCTCTACACCACCTCCCGAAGATCAAGCCTGAGAGACATTTAGCACTATGCATTTTTGAACTTTTTGGTAACTTGTTGCCAAAGGGGGAGAAAAATGTATAGATCATAGTGCTTCGAGAGATACTTTATGTTCTTGTGAAATACTTGTTTGATCATGTGTTTGATCATATGCTACCCTTAATGCTTGTTGGATGATATTATCTCTTATATCCTGATATGATAATTCACTTGCTTGGTGATGAGTGCATGCTTTTAATTTATATCATTTTGAGCGCTCCACCAGGATGTATGTGACATGGAAGAGTAACCCATGATCCTAATTGATTGTGCATTTGCATTCAAAAGCAAAATTTAAATAATGCACAAATTTAGGGGGAGTTCTTGCTTATCACATACTTCTCAAAGCGATGAAGTTTTTCAATCTTATAATCATTTGTCGAAGCTTTGACCTATATGTTGTCATCAATTACCAAAAAGGGGGAGATTGAAAGTGCAACTATCCCTGGGTGGTTTTGGTAATTCCTGACACCATATAGCTCATTGAG
Organism: Triticum dicoccoides; assembly: GCF_002162155.2. Classification (NCBI taxonomy): domain Eukaryota; kingdom Viridiplantae; phylum Streptophyta; class Magnoliopsida; order Poales; family Poaceae; genus Triticum; species Triticum dicoccoides. The sequence continues at coordinate 431,875,526 of NC_041392.1, read as the reverse complement.
CTAATGCTATTTCAAGATAAATATTTCAGGAAAGTTGAATGAATGGCATGGCATGGATTAGAAAAGTGGACCCCTCAAAATGCCAAGGACAAAAGGATTGGCTCATGCTCAAAGCACAAGACTCTACATTTTTCATTTTACTGACCCAAGATCACAACGAGTCCATAGGAAATGCCAATACCATCAAGAGGGGGTGAGGTGCTGCTTAATGAGGTTCTTGCTCAAAATACTTAGTGATATGCTCCAAAGCCCTCAACTACTTTCTCATATACACATATGTCCCGAACCAAAAGTTAAACTCGGCGCCACCAAAATTTTCTATCTGGCGCCACCGAGTTCTCTTGACATAGCCACTGCCAGAAACCCTAGTCTTTTCGGTCTCACTGATAGGGATCTCGGTCTCACCGAGATGGGATTGTAATCTCTCTGTTTCCCTTCGTAACGTTTTGGTCAAACCGAGATGAGCGATCGGTCCCACCGAGATTGCAATGCAAACTCTTTGTTTCCCTTTTGTAACGTTTCGGTCCAACCGAGATGAGCGAATCGGTCCCACCGAGTTTGCCTGACCAACTCTCTAGTTAGTATATTACCAAAATCAGTCTCACCGAGTTTGTGTAATCGGTCTCACTGAGATTAAGTTATGCCCTAACCCTAATGACATCGGTCCCACCGAGTTGACATGTCGGTCCCACCAAAAACCCTAACGGTCACATTATGAACCAAGTCGGTCCGACCGAGTTTCATGATTCGGTCCCACCGAGTTTGGTAAATTGTGTGTAACAGTTAGATTTTGTGTGGAGCCTATATATACCCGTCCACCCACTCTTCATTCGTGGAGAGAGCCATCAGCACATGCCTACACTTCCAACATACATTTTCTGAGATAGAACCACCAACACTTGTGTTGAGGTCAAGATATTCCATGCCAACCACATAAATCTTGATCTCTAGCCTTCCCCAAGTTGCTTTCCACTCAAATCTTCTTTCTACCAAATCCAAATCCTATGAGAGAGAGTTGAGTGTTGGGGAGACTATCTTTTGAAGCACAAGAGCAAGGAGTTCATTATCAACACACCATTTGTTACCTCTTGGAGAGTGGTGTCTACTATATTGTCTAGGTGTCACTTGGGAGCCTCCGTCAAGGTTGTGGAGTTGAACCAAGGAGTTTGTGAGGGCAAGGAGATCGCCTACTTCGTGAAGATCTACCCGAGTGAGGCAAGCCCTTCGTGGGCGACGACCATGGTGGGATAGACAAGGTTGCTTCTTCGTGGACCCTTCGTGGGTGGAGCCCTCTGTGGACTCGCGCAATCGTTACTGTCGGTGTCAAAACCGGCGGATCTTGGGTAGGGGGTCCCAAACTGTGCGTCTAAGGCAGATGGTAATAGGAGGCAGGGGACGCGATGTTTTACCCAGGTTCGGGCCCTCTTGATGGAGGTAAAACCCTACGTCCTACTTGATTATTCTTGATAATATGAGTAGTACAAGAGTTGATCTACCACGAGATCGGAGAGGCTAAACCCTAGAAGCTAGCCTATGGTATGATTGTATGTTGTCCTACGGACTAAAACCCTCTGGTTTATATAGACACCGGAGGGGGCTAGGGTTACACAAGGTCGGTTACAAAGGAGGAGATATACATATCCGTATTGCCTAGCTTGCCTTCCACACCAAGTAGAGTCCCATCGGGACACGGCACGAAGTCTTCAATCTTGTATCTTCATAGTCCAACAGTCCGGCCAAAGGATATAATCCGGCTGTCTGGATACCCCCTAATCCAGGACTCCCTCAGTAGCCCCCGAACAAGGCTTCAATGACGACGAGTCCGGCGCGCAGTGTTGTCTTCGGCATTGCAAGGCGGGTTCTTCTCCAAATTTCTAACGTTTGTTAAGCAGTGTCCGGTCCCATAAATGTTGGACCTCTTGACTTCTGCGCCCAATAAGGGCTATCTTCCACGCGTCTAATGAATACGAGGCGCCAGGGCATTTTTACATTCGCCCCCCTAGCCAGATAAATAAATTGTCTATTAAAGGGATGGGGATTCTTAGATCCAATCCATACCATCCTCCCCCAGCGAGAATCCATCGGAGCGCGCTTCAGAAAGATCCACTCCAGCAAGGCCGACCTCCACAGCTCCTCCTCCCGCCCCCGTAGCCCTAAGCCCGGTGATTGGGAGAGGTGTTCAGTCCCACACAGTCGATTAGTCGAACTGTAGACTAAGGGATTTCTCCCTCCACCGTATATGGTTCCCGTCCAAGGCGGGCTCGCCACCTACAATGGCGGGGAGCAAGCGGAGAGCTTCCCCAGCCCCTCTACGGGGGAGCGGGTATGCCTTGTTCCTTATTTATTAAGGGGACTCGGATTTCCAATCCATCCATTCCTCCGCGGGCTCCTGGAGTTTTACGGCCTCCAACTGCATAATTTCACCCCTGCTTCCATATTACATAGTTATTCCTGGGCTGTGAGGCTCATTTCGAGGTGTGGAAAAGGTTATTTTGCCTCGTCCCCCGCACACAGAAGGGGTCACTTTATCAAGTGGGCGGAGCCGAAATATGGCGCATCGCCAAAACCGGATACCTGTCCGGTACTCCGAAGAAGACGTATGAAGACTGGCCTTCGGAATGGATTTATATGGAGGATGTCTTCCTTCCGGACCCTGTTTGGTGGGGTCTTCCTGAGTTCAACAATGCTCCTCTAAAGAAACGCCAAAGTTGGCACCCACGGAGCCCCCAGGAGGAAGACAACGGAGAAGTCCTTTATCTGATGAACCGGATTAAAGCGTTGGCTCAATCAGGATTGACAGTAATCGAGGTTATGTCAATATGTATAATGCGGGGAGTGCAACCACTTCAATATCGAGGGCACCCACTATGATGTTTTAACGGGGAAGATGATGCCACCCATTGCGGGTGCAAGGGTCCGGACAACGCTGCTGCTTTGGCAAAAATTATGTCCGAGTTGTTCAAGGGAGAGGAGGAGGTGTTCATCCGCATCAAGCCACGGATGGATTCTCCATGTACAAGCCTCCAAGCTGGGTGAGTTATATCCCCCTCCTTCCATTCTTCCCGCATTCTTTATCATAGGTATTCACCTTGCCATTGTGCGGCAGGAACTGCGAAAAGCCATAAGCGAGGTCAAAAGCTCATCCCCACAACCAGAGGACCCTGACCGGGCCTTCGGTTCCAGACTCGAAGAAGATCCAGACATATTCGTGGAGCTGATAGACCGGCAGTTCTATCAATTAAGCTGTGATGATGCCATGGTGGCCATTATGACCAACTATCCCGGACTGCTTCCCGCGTCGCACGTAAGAAAAAACAAAAATCCCAACTCCAAAAACTAGGATCCCCTTTTAGACAGTTCACCTACCATATACATATGGTGTTTTACAGGGAAGGCCTTCGGGACGCCGTGCCGACCCCGCAGCAACTCGCCAACAAGAGGTACCGAGGCCGGGCAGGCCAAAAAGGAAGGCGGTCAGGACGGAGACGCCGGCGCAGAGGTATGACAAAAACCCCGCTCCGTGGTTGTCGTCTTTCTCAAAATGTAATGACGTCCATGTTTCTTTAACAGAAAAAATGCTCACCGGAATATGTTCGGTGAGGCTGTCGATCATGCTTCCACCAGTCGGGCTCCAGGGCCGGACATAGAGGCGGAAGCCGACATGGGGCGGACGCCGGATACTCCTCCTACAGAGGATGCAGATTGACTATCCACTACAAATTCAGAAGTGGAGAGCGCCATGAATCATAGGCGTCGCCGAGCCGTACTCCGTGACGCTTGCTACTCCCCGGAGGCATTTGATGCCTTCAATTCTGGAGACGCGTACCTCCATGCTGCTCAAAATGGTCTAGCCAGAGCCACGGACCAGTATGTAAGGGATGTACGGGTAAGAAAATCTAACGATTATATGTATCAGTAGCCCCTAAGACTTGAAACAGTTAGCAGAACTGATTTAAGGATCATCTATTGTGAAGGTTCTTACAGAGAAGAATACTCGATTGTCACAGGAGCTGGAGGAATGCAAGAACCAACTTCGGGCCACCGTTGCCGCATTGAAGGAACCTAAAAATTCCCAGCTGGTAACATTTGTTTCAAAGAATGATAGGTACCATATAGCATGCGGCGTGGCTGCAGATCTAACAGTAGATATTGCAGATGAATCCGGAGAGAATCCAGAGGACCAGCATGCCGTACGACAGCTAAAGGCTGGCGAACGCGTGCTGACTGAGGTCAGGCGGGAGAAAAACAATCTCCAAGACACCAATACCAAGCTGAGCATGGAACTGAAAGATGTTCGAGCCCAGCTTGCGGACTCTAAGAAGGAGAATAAGCGGCTTCGACACGACATTTTCAGTAAGTGCTTGAACGAACCCTTAAAAAGGGTCGGCGGAGAAGCCGGCTAACAGAGTTATGTCTGCAGGTATGCTGACGGGTCGTCCCGCGGAGGAGATGCCCGAGTCTACGGGTGATCTTCTATCCGAGCTCTCACAACTGCATGAACAAGTTCGGCAGGTGATGCAAGATATTGCCCAGGCCTTGTGGCCATCCGTCTCCCTGCCAGAAGGCATTGGAGAGCTTGCGGAGAAGCTCAAGGGAGCGCGGCGGCGCTTCCGATTATGGAAGATATCTGCCTTCCGTCAAGGTGCCAGGGAAGCCTGGGCCATGGTGAAGACGCGGTATACCAAGGCTGACCCAAATCACATGGCCGAGGTCGGACCTGTGGGGCCCGATGGGAAAGAGATCCCCGTTAGCTTAGTCTATGGGCAAGTAGAATTAGCCGCAAAGTATTCCCAACAGGATTGTAGGCTAGACCGCCTGTTGGATGGTATAGAAGAGGAATTTAGTCAGTCTGCATGACAATGTAATTAAAGTGACATGTATAATGCCTTCTAGCCGGATTGTAAATCATTTGTTATGGCAGAGCTTTTCACTTGAACCTCGGGACCCGATAGTCCGGAGTGTATCCTAATACCCGCTCAATTATATAAGAACCGGGGTATGCGTGGAGACCAGGCATAGGGGTCATTAGTGCTTGAACAGACAAGTGCCCAACTAGTTATGTTATATTACATGGGTAGTAAGAAACATCTTCCAGGGAGAATAGTTCCGTTAAGGGTTCCTTTCCCTGGGTACGCATGCCCTAAAGTGCATGTCCGGACTGCGAGAGGAAACGCAGGCAAAAACATTTGGGGGCACATATGGAAAATAAATAAAAATCATCTTTTGTTCAACGACCGAATATTCCCTTAAGAACACTAGATTTCGGCTTCACCCAGTCTGAAGTACACATCCGGCTGACCCCGGCAGTAACAATCGCAGAGGTGCTCCCCTTATGCCCTAGCCGAATTAACGGGAACGTAGGGCATAAATACAAGAGCCAGGCAACCTAGCTTGGCCAAAACTTAAGTCATATCGATGCATATAATGGCGAAGAAAAGGTCCATGCGGAAGAATAAAACATGTGCTGGGCATGAAGCCCAGATAGATAATTAAGCTTCTGTGTAAGAAGCCCCCAGGTATAATGAGCATGGTTAGAGCATCTATAATGTGCAAGCAAGGCACAAGTTGGCCCTTGAAGGCCTAGAGAAAGAATAAAAGAAAGAAAGAGAAAAAAGACAGATAATGTATACGCAAAAAATGGACACAGGAAGGAGACGAACATAGAGTCCGGCGCTAGGCATAGAATCTTCGGAGCCTGGCTACGTTCCATGGGTTCGGCTCAAGTCGATTATTTGATGCATCCCGCAGATGGTATGCTCCACCGGTCAGAACTTGGTCAATAATGAAGGGACCTTCCCATTTGGGCTCTAGCTTGGACTTTTTCTTCTCCGGCAGGCGTAGAACTAACTCGCCAACGTTATAAGTTTTGGCCCGTACTTCTCTGCTTTGGTATATGCGAGCCTGTTGCTGATAAAATGCGGAACGGGCTTTTGCAACGTCGCGCTCCTCCTCCAGGGTGTCCAGACTGTCTTGCCGATCGAGCTCCGCTTCTCTTTCTTCGTACATGTGCACTCGAGGTGAGTCATGAATTATGTCGCAGGGCAGAACTGCCTCTGCGCCGTACACCATAAAGAAGGGTGTATATCCGGTAGTACGATTCGGCATGGTCCGGAGCCCCCAGAGTACGGAGTCGAGCTCCTCTACCCAGTGCGTGTTAGGCTCCTTTAAGGACCGCACTAATCTGGGTTTAATGCCGCTCATGATAAGAACATTTGCTCGCTCAACTTGGCCATTGGTTTGTGGGTGATAGACGGAAGCATAATCGAGCTTGATGCCCATGTTGCTGCACCAGAGTTTTACCTCATCGGCCGTGAAGTTCGTGCCATTGTCAGTGATGATGCTGTGGGGGACGCCATAAAGGTGTACGACCCCGGATATGAAGTCTATCACCGGTTCGGATTCGGCTATTTTAATAGGTTTGGCTTCTATCCATTTGGTGAATTTATCCACCATGACCAGTAAGTATTTTTTCTTATGGGTTCCCCCTTTAAGGGGTCCAACCATGTCAAGCCCCCAGACCGCGAAGGGCCAGGTAATGGGGATTGTTTGGAGGGCGGTGGGTGGCATGTGTCTTTGGTTTGCAAAAAGCTGGCAACCGGCGCAGCGTTGGACCAAGTCATGTGCGTCTGACTGGGCCGTTAGCCAATAAAACCCTGTATGAAAGGCCTTGCTTACAAGGGCCTGGGCTGCGACGTGGTGGCCGCCAAGTCTGGCATGAATTTCTGCCAAAAGCTTCCACCCTTCCTCTTCGGAGATGCACCTTTGAAGGACTCCAGTAGTGCTTTTTTATACAGCTCTCCCTCGTGGACCCTGTAGGCTTTAGATCACCGACTATGCAGCGTGCCTCATTTTTGTCTGCGGGAAGTTCCTGCTTAGTTAGGTAGGCCAAGAATGGTTCTATCCACGGGGCAATGATGGCCATTATGACGTGGGCTGAAGGTGTTATTTCGGTGGTAGAGCCTCCGATTATGTCAGAGTGTTCGGTATCGGGCATTTTGGCCGGGTCCGGACTATTGTTACCGGTGTCCCCTTCCCATACCACGGATGGCTTAAACAACCTCTCCAAAAAGATGTTGGGGGGGGACCGCATTGCGTTTTGCACCGATGAGGGCGAGGATATCCGCCGCATGATTGTTTTCCCGAGCCACATGGTGAAATTCGAGCCCCTCGAACCGAGCTGACATCTTTAGGACGACGTTTAGATAGGCCGCCATCTTTGGATCTTTGGCATCGAAGTCTCCATTTATTTGGGATATTGCCAGCTTCGAATCCCCACGCACCTCTAGGCGTTGAATGCCCATGGAAACTGCCATCCGAAGACCATGTAACAGGGCTTCATATTCGGCTGCATTGTTGGAGTTTGTATACAGTATCTGCAGTACGTATTGCACTGTATCTCCAGTTGGGGACGTCAGGACGATGCCAGCCCCCCAGACTAGCCAGCATTTTGGAGCTATCGAAGTGCATGATCCAATTGGATTATGCGTCGTACTCTTTAGGGAGTTCGGCTTCCGTCCATTCGGCGACAAAGTCGGCCAATACTTGTGATTTAATGGCTCGCCGAGGTTTGTATGTTATGTCGAACGGGAGGAGCTCAATGGCCCATTTGGCAATCCGGCCCGTGGCGTTGTGGTTTTTTAAAATATCATTAAGTGGCACTTCCGAGGCTACTGTAATCGAGCACTCTTGAAAGTAGTGTCGCAGCTTCCGGGATGCCATGAATACCGCATAGGCTATCTTTTGATAATGTGGGTACCGTGATTTGCATGGAGTGAGGACAATGGATACATAATATACCGTCTTTTAAAGAGGGAATTTATGTCCTTCCACTTCTCGTTCGATGACGAGCACTGCGCTTACAACCTGATGAGTTGCTGCAATGTACAACAACATTGGTTCGCCGATGTTTGGCGCGGCCAGGATTGGGTTGGTTGCCAATATGGCCTTTATTTCTTCCAATCCGGCTGTGGCAGCGTCCGTCCACTCGAAGTGTTCGGTGCGCCGAAGGAGGCAATAAAGGGGTAATGCCTTTTCTCCTAAGAGGGAGATAAAGCGGCTTAGAGCCGCCACACATCCAGTTAATTTCTGGATTTGTTTGAGGTCTGTTGGGGTAGCCAACTGTGACAAATCTCGGATTTTGGCCGGATTAGCTTCAATTCCTCTACTGGAGACAATGAAACCCAGGAGCTTCCCGGCTGGTACGCCGAAAACGCATTTTTCCGGATTGAGCTTGATGTCGTATGTTCGGAGGTTGTCGAATGTGAGCCTCAAGTCATCTATTAGAGAGTCGACGTGTTTGGTTTTGATGACCACATCGTCTACGTATGCCTCTACTGTTTTGCCGATCTGTTTCTCCAGACATGTCTGAATCATGCGCTGATATGTTGCGCCGGCGTTTTTGAGCCCAAAAGGCATTGTGTTGAAATAGAAGGGGCCGTATGGTGTGATAAATGCCGTTGCGGCTTGGTCGGACTCCGCCATCTTGATTTGGTGGTAGCCGGAGTATGCGTCGAGGAAACACAATGACCTATGTCCTACGGTAGCATCGATAATTTGATCAATGCGGGGGAGGGGGAAGGGATCCTTTGGGCAAGCCTTATTGAGGTCCTTGAAATTGACACATAGGCGCCAGGATTTGTCCTTCTTTGGTACCATCACCAGGTTTGCTAGCCAGTCTGGGTGTTTTATTTCTCTAATGAACCCGGCCTCCAATAACTTGGCTAGTTCCTCTCCGATATCCTGTCTCTTAGGTTCAGAGAAACACCGAAGAGCCTGCTTGAACAACTTGAATCCCTTTAGGATATTCAGGTTGTGCTCGGCCAGCCTGCGTTGGATTCCTGGCATGTCTAAGGGGTGTCAGGCGAATATGTCCCAATTCTCGCGCAGGAACTCTCGTAGTGCAGCGTCCACGGCGGGGTTTAACTGTGCCCCGATGGAGGCTGTTTTTGTAGGGTCCGTTGGGTGGACTTGGAATTTGAGTATTTCATCCGTTGGTTTAAAAGAGGTGGACTTGGATCTCTTGTCAAGTATCACGTCGTCCATGTCCATTGTGGAGCGTAGCGCAGTTAATTCCTCGGCCGAAAGGGCTTCGGATAATGCCTCGAGGGCCAATGCGGCTGTTTTGTTTTCGGCGTGGAGTGTTGTGTCCGGATCACTAGCGAGAGTGATGATTTCGTTGGGCGCAGGCATTTTAAGCTTCATGTACCCATAATGGGGTATGGCTTGGAAGTGAACGCCTCCTGTCCTAAAAGGGCGTGGTATCCACTACTAAACGGGGCCACTTGGAATGTAATTTCTTCAGACCTATAGTTCTTCGGCGTGCCGAATTCCACATCTAGTGTGATTTTCCCAGCACAGTGTGCTTCCCGACTGGGGATGATTCCTCTGAAGGTTGTGCTGCTTTGCTCAATGCGGTTCCAGTCTATTTCCATTTTTTGAAGAGTTTCCTCATAGATGAGGTTTAATCCACTGCCGCCGTCCATGAGTACTTTGGTGAGTCTAAAGCCGGACACAATTGGACTGAGGACCAGTGCAGCTGGTGCTCGGGCTGTTCGGAATTTAGGTTCGTCACTGGCATTGAAGGTAATAGCCGTGTCACTCCATGGATTCATTGCTGCCACGTGGCAGATTTCGGCGAGGCTGCGGAGTGTTCGCTTGCGCCTATTATTTGATGCAAAGGTTTCAAAGACTGTTAATATCGTATTGTTATCCACGGGATGGTGCTCTATGGCATTTGGGATGAGAAGATCCTCACCACTTTTGGCCACCTGCCGGAGTATCCAACATGCTCTAAGGCTGTGTGTTGGTATGGTATCCGCTGTACTATGAATTTTGCAGGGTCTGTTAAGCCATCCCTCCAATACGGTTCCATGCCCTGTAGAGGGTTTTTGTTTCTTTGTAACTAACTCGGGTGTCTTATGATAGTGTACCCTTTTACTTCGGACTGGGTGTATATTCTGAGCCGGATTATCCCAAAATTTTGTTTCGGTTTTCCAGGCGCTTTCCATCGCACAGTACTTTCATACTATGGACGCCAAGTCAGCGAAGCATGATATGTCACGGCGACTTAAGGCGTTAAGGATTCCCTTGTATGTGCAATTATTGCAGAAAAATGAGACTGCATCTTCCTCGCGACAGTCCTTAACCTTGTTCATCACGAGGAGGAATATGGCCCAATAATGATGTACTGTTTCATGGGGCTCTTGCCTGATGTGGGAAAGATCATTTATGTCTGGGTGGGTGGGTGGATTTGAGTCCGAACTCCTAGCCGATATGAGACCCAGGGGCCAAGGAGTTTCCAATCTTGGAAGTTTGGGTTCCGGAGTGTTGCCCGATAAGTCTGGCGCGCTGCCTGATTCTAGGTTCAGGGCTTGCGTGATGTCCTCCCGTAAGCGAGTATCCGGCTCGGAGAGCTCATGAATCCAGACATAGTTAGTCCTCAAAATAGAGGAAGAATCGCCGCATTATTCCTCCACTACCGCAATATGATGGGTTACAGGTGGAGAGTTAATCTCCCTTTGATCGGGTTTAAGCCCAATCTGATCATAGTCTATAGCGACTCCCAAGGCGCCGATACGATCCAAGAGCTTGTTTAGGGAAGAGAGCTCCATTGGATCCATCTGCTCGACGAATTCCGAGCCGACGTGGAGGCTCTATTTGATGACCCGAGAGGTCATCGTCGATGCAGCGGCCGAACGGGCGGTCATGATGAAACTGCCAAGCTAGAGAGTTTGGCCGACAGCCAGGGCTCCCCCGGCGGTAATGTTGTTTTTAACAACGAGACGAGGCATCCTTCGTTACAGCAACGGCCCAGTGGAACTCTCAATGAAAGCACCAATGTCGGTGTCAAAACCGGCGATCTCGGGTAGGGGGTCCCGAACTGTGCGTCTAAGGCAGATGGTAACAGGAGGCAGGGGACATGATGTTTTACCCAGGTTCAGGCCCTCTTGATGGAGGTAAAACCCTACGTCCTGCTTGATTATTCTTGATAATATGAGTAGTAAAAGAGTTGATCTACCACGAGATCGGAGAGGTTAAACCCTAGAAGCTAGCCTATGGTATGATTGTATGTTGTCCTACGGACTAAAACCCTCCGGTTTATATAGACACTGGAGGGGGCTAGGGTTACACAAGGTCGGTTACAAAGGAGGAGATGTACATATCCGTATTGCCTAGCTTGCCTTCCACGCCAAGTAGATTCCCATCCGGACATGGGACGAAGTCTTCAATCTTGTATCTTCATAGTCCAACAGTCCGACCAAAGAATATAATCCGGCTGTCCGGATACCCCCTAATCCAGGACTCTATCAGTTACCCTTCGGGGTTTGAAGTCTCCATCAACGTGGATGTATGATAGCACCACCTATCGGAACCACGGATAAAAAATCTCCGTTTCAACATTGCGTTTGCTCCCTCAAACTCTTCCCTTTTCCTTCATATGCAATTGCTTTACTTTCCGCTGCTATACTCTTAGAATTGCATGTGTAGGTTGATTGCTTGACTTGTGCAAAGTTGCTAAAATCTGCCAAGAACTAAAATTGGGAAAGGCTAGATTTTTATTTGGTCAAGTAGTCTAATCACCCCCCCTCTAGACATACTTTTGATCCTACAATAAGCCACCTGCTGAGCCACGACTGTCTGAAGAAGTTCCCTAGCCTGCCGCATCTCTATCGCCGTTGGAAACTCACCTTCAACTGGTAGAGACGCCAATCGCATTGTGCAGAAATCATATTGTCCAAAGGGTTATAATAATGACCCGGTGGCGTCGAAACATTTTGAGGCGGGGTATTATTCACACGTGGAGAGCCCATCGTGTGTGGCTGAACCGGCGCTCCAGCCCCAGGCGCTTCAACTGTCCGGTTTACCACCGGTGGGTCACTGGTCCCTGCTCCAGGCGTATTGAAGAGGTTCCTTGGTTCATAAACTGGGGGTAGATGACTCCGGTGTCTCCTCCTCATGACTTATTTGAAACGTTCTGATCCAACGTGAGCCAGAAGGAATCCTCTTGGATCCGTTGTGCCTGAGCATCCAAGATAGCCCGTTCTGCAGCCATCCTAGTGTTCTCAGCCACCAGCTCTTCCTTGGCTTGAGCTATCCCATCTTGAAGCTTAGCCACATCCACCTTGTGCTGCTCCTAGTTGTCCGGGGGTTACTTCCACCCCCATCAGAGTCGCCAAAGCCTCTAACAATTCTGTGAGAACTTGAGCCGGCGGGAGCGCAGAGCCGCTAGCACCAGTCGCCGCAGCCATTGAACTAGAGGTCATAGCCGCGACGGTTGTTGAACCAAGCGCCGGTTGTGTGCCGGCCATGAAGATCTCAACCCTGTTCGGTGGCTCATAGGGGTCCAGAATACTGTCACCATCGGAATAGCCCCCAAGCCGGTTGTCTTGCAGTTGATACAATGAATTAGTCTCGCCCGTGGACGACTCACCATCAGAATAGATGGCTGTGTCACCGCCAGACACAGATTTGTCTTCAATTTCAACTCCATGGATGAAACCAACAAAGGCACGCTTCATGGTGGGTTGTACTCGGGCGGGTCACGCACGCTGAGCCGTCTCGAGGATGTTGGTGCAGATGTCCGGCTCAGGGCCCGGTTCGCCGATCTTGTCGATGAAGACGTGGATTCCGCCGGAGGGGACCCGGTACCCATACTCGATTGAACTGGCCACGATGACTCTTGGTCATCCGTCCCACATCGTATCTCTTGATCCCTTCAAAGCTGCCCTGTAAGAACTCGAAAAAACCGTGCGCTGGCCCCACGGTGGGCGCCAACTCTCGTGGATTTGTCACGGCTGATGTCCTAGCGGAAGGACTTAGTCCTGGAGCCATTGCAACTAGGTTAGTTTAAAGGGGCTAAATAGGACAAAGGACACAGGGAGTTTATACTAGTTCGGCGCCTTGTAGTGAAGGTAAAGGCCTAATCTAGTTTGAGGTGGTATTACTTGGGTTTGATTACCAGGGAGCGAATACGCTTGACATAGTTCTCGATTTCTTGTCTCTTGCCCTAAACCGCCGCCGGGTCACCCCTTTATATACATAGGCTGATGCCCGGCGGCCTATACAGTCCCGACTGGCTTATACACAACTTGTCCAACTCGGTGACAAAATCTATACTTTCCTTAACATATGGCAGTTTACATCTATGGGTCTCAAGTTTCCCTTAGGTCTCGGGCCTTCAGTAAGCCTGCTTCATGAACCGCCATCTTCAACATCTTCATGGGCCTTGTCATTGTGAACCGCCAGTGGTATGACCCGGCCCCTCTGAGGCGGGTTATACCCAGTTGTTATATCCCCAACACCCTAGTTCATCTCTTGTGTTCAATCTTTGTACTGGAACCTCAGATTGGTACTTGTGGGTGACTAGTAGCGTTGATTACATCTTGTAGTTGATTACTATATGGTTTATTTGGTCGAAGATTATATGTTCAGATCCATTATGCTATTTAATACCCCTCCGATCTTGAGCATGATTATCATTTGTTCATGAGGTCATGGGAGAAATCTTGTTGCAAGTAATCATGTGAACTTGATATGTGTTCGATATTGATGATATGTATGTTGTGATTCCCTTAGTGGTGTCATGTGAATGTTGACTACATGGCACTTCACCATACTTGGGCCTAAGGGAATGCATTGTGGAGTAGTTATTAGATGCTGGGTTGCTAGAGTGACGCAAGCTTAAACCCTAGTTTATGTGCTACTTTGTAAGGGACCAATTTGTATCCAAAAGTCTAATGCTATGGTTAGATTTATCTTAATACTTTTCTCGTAGTTGCAGATGATTGTGAGAGGCTTAATCATAAGTGGGAGGTTTGTTCAAGTAAGAACAACACCTAAGCACCAGTCCACCCACATATCAAATTATCAAAGTAGCAGACACGAATCAGACCAACATGATAAAAGTGACAAGATGAAATTTCTGTGTACCCTCAAGAACGCTTTGCATATTATAATAAACCGTTTTGGCATGTCCTTTGCCACAAAAGGATTGGGCTACCTTGCTGCACTTTATTTACCATTACTTGCTCGTTACAAATTATCTTGCTATCAAACTACCTGTTACCTACAATTTCAGTGCTTGCAGAAATTACCTTGCTAAAAACCACTTGTCATTTTCTTCTACTCCTTGTTGGGTTCAACACTCTTACTTACCAAAAGGACTACAATTGATCCCCTATACTTGTGGGTCATCACTATGGAACCAATGATTGAACAACCACAACCACCTAAAGGCGATGAGGTTACCACAGGCATAATGTCACCTCTTGTTGCTGTGTGTCAGTATCTCTCAACCAACAGTGCAAAAAGTACCTTCCTGTGTAATTCTGGGTTGCTTGTCAAGGTAACCTCATCCAAATTGTCTATTGAACAAAATCTTCTGGGTAGACAGATGCTCCAAACACAAGTCCAGTACCTAATGTGGGTCATTTTTTAAACAAGAATAGTGGTTGACAAATGTCATCAAGATGGGAATAGTTTTGAAACCAGACTATCATACATTTGCTTCGTTGTTCAAGAGTAATGGCAGAAAAAGGGGAAGGTCATGCTGCTCCATCAGATTCTACAGCCTGAAACATTAGCACTCAGGTCAAATGATATGTGCTTCGATACATCTAATGGTGCACTTATCTCCAAGGACTGTCAACTTCTATGCCAACATGCCTTTTGTTGTATGGTTGTAATTTATTTTTTTGTGATACATCATTTATCGTGCTGCCAAGGGCCGTAGAAATTATGCGCTATTTCTGTATAGTGTAGCTTTATCTTAGTAGTATTCGGCATCATCGATCTCCTTTGGGCTGAAGGCATCGTCGGAGCCCAACGGGCCAACATTCGTTGGGCCCACAATTCCAATTGGGCGAAAACCGATTTTGGGCCCTAAAGGGCATGTAGCCCACTAAAATATCCGGTCCTAAATCAGCATAAGCTTTCTTATTTTTGATAAGGTTGTGTCCACAGTGAGACTTTAATAGACCTAAATTTTTTTGTGCCCATAGTAACAACATGTCTTTAACATGTGTAAATATCTCGCGAGTCTAATATGGTCCATCAATAACTTGGGCCTTTAATAGGCTGAAAGTCAGATTGGGCCTAAGATTGGGCCCTAATTGGGCCAGATTATGCCCATTGCTTTTAGGAGGCTGAAAGTTGATTGGGCCTAAAATGTGCCAAATAACCCACTGGTCATTAGCAGGCCGAGATGTATCTCAGCTCATGGTGCCCCATTTACAATGTGGATCGTTCACATGCCAAAATTCAGGCGGGTCATAAATGCGTCGACCTACTACACGGGCCTTTACCAGGGCGGAAGTGCGGCCAGGCTTGATTTATGTCAGCGATTATATGGGCCGTTACTAGGCCCAGTGTGACATTGGGCCACATATGGCCCATGGATTTCATCCAACGTTAACAGGCCGAAAAACACAACAGGATGGAAGTGGCCCAAATCTACAATGGGCTGTTAACAGGTGGAATGTCAGACATGGCCAAATATGACCCAATTTCTTCATGACCTTTTATGGGACGGAAGTTTCACTGGGCAATAAATGGGCCCAAATGTAGCAGGGCCTTTAACATGATGGAAACACACAAGGCCGTAATTCGGTCCAAATAGTTAGCAGACTGTTAACGGGTCGGAAGTGACCATAGGACGCAATGATGTGAAATCTACAATGGGCCGCTCACGGGCCGATTTGACATTATTCCTATGGGCCTTAACTACAAATGGGTCATCAGCAAGCAGGCCGTTAATGGGCCACCCCGCTAATTTTGATTGGACCGGCCTTTTTAACCTAAATGGGACGCTGTTGGGCCTTGCCACATTTCAACATATCATAGGTGCCTCCTGTCCATTGGGCGATTAACATTTGTCTCAATGCGGAGCTGACACGTGGCTATTGCAGCCAACAAGAATTTTACACGTGGAAAATCCCCATTGGTCTGGGCTGTTAATGGGTTATCGGATCCAAACCAGAACCCGATAGCTTAACGGCAAGCCGTTATGGTGGATGCCATGTGTCAGTTACCCTTGAAGAAAACACTTCCATGAAGCGCCATTTATCGTCATGGAAGTTGACACTTCCATGATGATAATTTTGGTATTGTCATGGAACACTTCTACGACAGCACAGGTATGACTATCTTGATTTTGTCATAAAATCGTCAAGGATGTACATGCAGGACAGAGAACATGACCTACTGTGACAAACATGTACAATCACGAAAGTGTTTTTTTAGTGATATGTGTCGATGATATCTCAAAAAAAAAGTGACACATGCAATGTGTGTGAAATAGAGGCCTAGCTATATCATATATAGAGGGGGAGATCCACGAGAAGAGAGGGAGGGATCATAGGCTTGAGATCGATATAATCAAAGAGAGGATCAAGTGTGTGGGTATGGGATCAATGAAGAGAGCCATCAAAATTGTGTATGCGCACGTCAAAGAAAAAGGGCGACTGACCTACCAGAACATCAGAGGGGAGAGGGCAAGTTTGTGTGCGGCAGGGAGACATGACTAGAGCGCTCGATGTATCTGTGTGTGTGTGTGGGGAGGATACCTAACTAGAAAGGTAGATTGACTCATATATGTATGGAGAAGGAGAGACCTAGCTATGTCTTAAGGGAGATGATCGAAATCCATACATAAGTGTAGGACAGAAATAGGTTGCGAGAGAGAGAGAGAGGTATAGTGTTGCGGGGGTGGTGGTGGAGTTGCTTCTCGAAGATGGTGGGAGAGGCCCACTAGACAAACGAAGGGTACAACTGCAATATCAAGAAGATAGGGGATGTGTTTCTGTGTGTGCGTGTGAGTGATAGACGTGTCGGGAGGCATGCTTGGATGATGAAGTGTCAGTGATGAACGACACCTATGGGATCACAAGAATCCCTACTACGGTTGCGGGGCGCGGGGTCGTGAGAAGAGCGGATCAAACAGATAGCACACGGTTCGTTTATCCAGGTTCGGGCCGCGAGGATGCATAAAACCCTACTCCTACTTTGGTGGATTGTATATCTGTGTTCTTGAGCTAGCTATGGGGCGTGAGGAGCTCCAAAAAGCCGAATCCTTCTCCTGGTCGCCTCGGGCCTCTTTTTGGAGGAAAAGGGGTAGCCATAGTGGCACACAGGAGGTGGAAAGGGAACAGTGATGCGAGGTTATCCCTCGCATTACATGACAAGGCGCATTTAATGCGTCTTGCCCAGGTGTCCTTGCTTTATCGGGGACGGGGGAGAGCCATGTCTCGTCCGTTGCCGCTCCCTCTCGTGTTGACACGTGCCCTGGCCAGCGCCGCCCGCGGTGCCATGTAGGCAGGCAGGCAGCTGAGATGGCGTAGTGGTAGGTCTCCATGAAGATCTGCATGCCACCACGCAGGTGCCTGCCCAGCTGGTTGGGTCGGCAGCTGCATGCGAACGGAGGTGGAGGTTCGACTGGCGTGGGCCTGATGGTGGCCCTACGGGTGTTCTCAGCAAGGGCCTTGCCGGGGCCCCGGCAAGGGTCTTGCCATGGCGCCTGCTGTCATCCCCGGCAAGGCTTTTGCCGGGGGCCTTGTGGTCCTCCTTGGCTGGGATCCCGCCAAGGATCATCGTCTTCTAAAGGGTGTATCTGATCTTGAATGCCTTCACAAAGATCTGCATGCCACCACGGGGATGTCATCCTTGCCCCATGGGGGCAGTGGACTCAAGGGTGACTCACTCCGTAGGTGTGGGGCGAGCTGCCACGGCAAGGGTCTTGCCGGGCTTGCTAGAACCGCCTCCCGGCAAGGATCTTGTCGGGGGGTCCGCTTCGTCCACTTTGCTCTTTGTGGTCTTGGTCTTGGCGTCGTTCTGCTTCTCCTGAGCTTCGGCCTTACCTTGGCTCACCTCCATTGCCTTGCCCAGTGTGGTGGTGCCCGTGGCTCAGACTGCCCATGCATAGTTATAGGGGTACAAAAAGTGTACCCCTCTTTTTGTACACTGACAGGAGCCCCGGGCCTGGGCCACACGTAAGCGCAATCGCGTCGTTGGGCTAGGCCCAAAAAATGGTGCGCGGGCAGGCGGGGCGGTTTTTACCGCGGTAAGTTTCTTCATGCGCTGCGCTTCCCATGCTTCCCGCGCGTGGCGTGGCGTGGGGAGGCGTGTGTGACGTGGGCGGCATGCGTGGGGCTGAGCTCTGCACGCAATGTCACGTTGTAGTAAAGGGGCGGTTCGCGCCTTCCCCATAAATGGAGGGAGGCGTGGAGGCGCGGCCCATTTACTGAACGGGGCCAAGGCGTGGTCTTCAAGGCGTCCACTCCCCACGATCATGGGGTGGGGAGAGGTCGCCTCACCCGTCACCTCGGTCCTGCACGCCCGCCACGTGGCTCTCATGCGCCTGGGGTGGCGAACGGTGGAGGCGGGAATCGGGTTGCCGCGGGCTGGGGCGGCGGGTCGGTTCCAGTTCCCTGCGCCTTTCGCGTCTTGATTGGCTAAGCGGGGCGGCCGAGCCCCCACCCTATTCCTTTATAAAGAACGGGGGGGATGGCGTCCCGCATTCCTTCATCTACTCCTTCCTTCAACTTCTGCTCCCTCCCTTCCATTCGTCATGGAGAGAGGGAATCCTGGTCCTTCAACGGTGGCGGCGAGGGTCGCCGCTCGACAATGCATCCCTCCTTCTCCTGCACCCGCGGCAGCAGAGCCAGCCGCGAGGGGAAGGGGGGGCAAGGCCGTGGGCGAGGCCGAGGCGCTCGGGGAAGAGGAGGACAGGGCGGCGCGCCGGCCTCGCCTCCGCCGGCAGTTCCTCCTCCCATGGAGGGCCATGTTGGGGATGACCCTTGCGAGTTCTTCATCAGGCTGCGCCAGCCGCCTCGCCGTCGCCTTCGTCTCCCGACTCCATTCACGCGGGAGATGGAGCTGGATCCGCCGGAGTCGTTGTGGCTGCGTATGAGGGGCTGCGGGATCAGTGGCATGCGGGCCCGCGTCGACTTCCCGCCCCTCACGTGATGTATATTCGTCAGGGATGGAAGAGGTTCGCCCATATCCACCGCTTGACGGAGGGGCTCACTCTCCATTTTAAGCTGACGGAGGGTGGCCTTCTCTTCGTCAAGGTCTTCGGGTGCTTTGGGACCCGTGCAAGGTGCTGCGTGGAGAGCTCTTCTGATAGTGAAGACTCCTCCTCGGGTGGGAGTGACGAGGACGACAGCGGCAGCGACGACGAGGGTAGTAGGCGGCAGGATGACGGGTCCGATTAGGCATCGGGTGCCACCCCACGCGGCACCGGCGACCCCATCATCCGCGTCGCCGGCTCCCTGAACTTCTCGGGGTCGTCTCCTTGGGCGGCTGGCGTTGGGAGGCTGGGGAAGAGGAAGAGGGCGGGCGTCAAGGCCGTCAAGTCGGAGTACGCGGGCACCGACGCCTTCGACGCGTGCTGACATCCTGCCACCTCGTCTTCGAGCTCTGCTTCCAGCGCCGCCATCACCATCCAGCCCTCGGATGGCCACCGAGATGTTCTCTTGGTGTCTTCTGCCGCTCGTAGCTCGCCTAGGCACCCCTTTTGCCCTTTTCGTCTCCTTGGCCCACCTCCTGAGGAGAGGGACAAGAAAGGGATTACGGGCACCTTATCTCTTTTTAGTTTGTAAGCTTTCGGGCCTTAGCTGAATTTAAAACTTGTAATCCCATTATTCATGTTTTTCATTCCCTATGGACTGTACCTAAGTGGAATGTTTTTAATGAAAAAGGGATGTTTGTCGGGTCATTTGTTTGTGGGTAGAACCCACGACAAGGAGTGAATCCTTGATATCTTTAAGACAAACATTTCCTTGCCCGGCAATAGGCCTTGCCATCTCCCCACTTCGCTTGACCTTTCTCACGCCTTTGGCGGAGGCAGGGATGAGGTGGGTTTAGGCTCCTCGTTTCATCCTCTCGCTGCCGCGACTACGACCAAACCTGGCCCCAGGAATGAGCCCTAGGGCCTAGAGTTAGGGGAGCACGGTAGCTTTAGGAAAAACGAGGTTTCACATACCTCAGTCCATAAGGGAATGCATGATAAGGGATGAAGAACTTATCTGAAGCTGTAGCCCCCGGCAACTCTGGTTTGCCGTGGGTGAATCTTTGCTCTTGCAGCCCCCGGCAATACTGACTTGCCGTGGTCTAGATGCTGGTATGTCCCTCTTCTCTTTTCCTCCCCAAGTGGTTCGGCACGGATATCCGTATGTCCTGTGAACCAAAGAAGACAAAAGAAAGACAAAGAAACGCACACTCGACCTCTAAGCTAGGGGTTAGTCGCCGCTAAGCACTATCAACCCTAACCAAGGACGAGACTCAACCTAGCATGCATGCTATAACTTAGGGCACCATCGCTTCATTTATTTGTGCTCAGGGTCTGCGCCTGGCTTTGTACAAATGGTTAGATGCATCATCGGCAATGCTTGTACAAAAGGTGGCTCGCCGGGGGGGGGGCGGCAAGCCGCGCCTCATGGGTAAAACTTGCGAAGATGCTCAATGTTCCAGGAATTACTCACCAGAACAGCATCTTCGGTCTCCAGGCGGACTGCGCCGGGCCTGGTGACTCGTATTACCCGATAAGGGCCTTCCCACTTTGGCGTCAACTTGTTGGAATTCTTGGCCGATTGAACGCGCCGAAGAACAAGGTCGCCTTCCTCAAGGCTTCGGGCATGAACCTTGCGGCTATGGTAGCGGCGCAAGGCTTGCTGGTAGCGTGCTGCTCTCACAGCCGCCCGAAGACGATCTTCCTCAAGGAGCATTGCGTCATCTTGCCGCATTTGCTCTTGCTCAAGCTCATCATAAGCGAGCACTCGAGGTGACCCGTATATGAGTTCAGTGGGGAGAACTGCTTCTGCCCCGTATACCAGGGCAAAAGGTGTCTGGCCGGTGGCTCGATTTGGCGTCGTCCTGATCGACCAAAGAACCATCGGCAACTCATCAATCCAGCGCCTTCCACTCTTGTGCAGCCTGTCAAAGGTCTTGGTCCTTAATCCTTGCAGTACTTCAGCATTTGCCCTCTCAGCTTGACCATTTCTCCGTGGGTGAGCAACGGAAGCGAAACAGACTTTGCTGGCGAGGTCTTGGATATATTGCATGAAGGTGCGGCTTGTGAACTATGTACCGTTGTCGGTGATGACCCTGTTGGGTACACCAAAACGGCACACTAGTCCCTTGAAGAACTTGACGGCTGACTAAGCTGTGACCTTCCTCACTGCCTCCACCTCCGGCCACTTTGTGAACTTATTGATTGCAACGTACAAGTACTCAAAGCCCCCGACAGCACGGGGGAAAGGGCCCAGTATGTCGAGCCCCCAGACCGAGAAGGGCCAGGAGAGAGGAATGGTTTGAAGGCTTGAGCTGGCTGATGAAGCTTCTTTGAATGGAACTAACACGCTTCACACCTGGTGACTAGTGTCGTCGCATCCTGGAGGGCGGTGGGCCAGAAGAAGCCTTGCTAGAATGCCTTGCCGGCAAGGGCCCTTGACCCGATGTGGTATCCACATATGCGTCCGTGTATCTCCGCCAACAGCTCCAGTCCTTCCTCCCGAGGGATACACCTCAATTTCACACCGTTCGGCCTCTTTCTGTACAGGACGTCATCGACGAACTGGTACATGGTAGAGCGATGAGCTACTTTTTCCGCTTCTTCCTGAACTTCAGGAAGTTCCCCTGTTTGGAGGAATCGGACGGTATGTTGTGCCCACGCTGGAGCCTGGGGCTCGACGGCGAGGACTAAAGGCATTTCCTCCGCTATAGGAACGGCTGTCTCGACGGCAAGAGCTCGACGCTCCGCCGGAGCTAGCCGTCCCGTGGCAGGCTCAGTGTCCCTGGCAACATCCTTGCCGGCGGCTTCGGGGAGCTCGGCGGGAAAGTACTTGCCGGGTCCTGATTTCCTCCTCTTGTTCTGCTCTGTTGATGGATCAACGGATGGCTGAGTTAGCTGGAGCACAAAGGTACCTGGTTCCATAGGTAGCTTGAGGGCAGCGCATTTTGACAGGTAATCGGCGATATCGTTCTTCGCTCGGGGAACGTATTCAGCCTGTATACCGTCGAAACGCTCTTCCAGCTTTCTCACTTCATTGACGTAGGCCTTCATCAACGGGCTCTGGTAGTCCTTGTTGACTTGCTTGACGACGAGCTGCGAGTCGCCCCTGACGACGAGCTTCTTGATTCCGAGGTCCGCCGCGATCCTAAGATGGCAAGAAGCCCTTCGTACTCTACCGTATTGTTTGTTGACACCTCCCTGGGGAAGTGCATCTGGATCACGTATTTGAGGTGCTCTCTGGTGGGCGCGACAAGCAGTACGCCAGCCCCGGCGCTGTGTAAGGAGAAAGCTCCATCAAAATACATGATCCAACTGCAACTTGCCTCCTTACCGGGGAGAGCAGTCTCTTGGACTTCTTCGTCAGGTGTTGCGGTCCATTCTGCAATGAACTCTGCTAGGACTCGGCTCTGAATCGTCGAAGTACTTTCAAACTTGAGGCCAAAGCTGGACAGCTCTAGTGCCCATTCCACAACTCTTCCCGTTGCATCTGGATTGTGCAATATCCGTTGTAGAGGGAGGCGAGTGACGACAGTGATCTCGTGTGCCTGGAAGTAGTGATGCAGCTTCCTCGAGGCCATACGAAGGCCGAAGAGCAGTTTCTGCATGATGGAGTACCTTGATCTAGCTCCCTGCAGGAGGGAACTAACAAACACAACCGGGTGCTGCATCATTTTCTTCTTCGACGGCACTTCAACTGGCCGTGTCGTCTCTGCGTTGGTGGTGTTGGGCTCTGTCGCTGCCATTATCTCGTCGCCAGCCTCTCTCTGCGCCACTAGTGCGGCGCTGACCACCTGGTTCGTTGCCGCCAGGTATAGCAGCAACGGCTCCTGTGGCCTAGGCGCAACCAGTATCGGCGCGGAGGACAGGTACTTCTTCAAATCTTGCAATGCTGCTTCGGCTTCTGGCGTCCACTCCATCGGGCCCACCTTTTCAGGATCTTGAAAAAGGGAAGGGCGCGCTCGGCAGACTTGGAAATGAATCTGCCCATGGCGGCGACGCAACCACCAAGCCGACGCACATCCTTGATTCTCTTGGGTGCTTCAATCTGCTCTATAGCCTTGATCTTGTCCGGATTGGCCTCTATCCCACGCTGTGACACAAAGAACCCGAGAAGCTTGCCGGACGGGACGCCAAAGATGCACTTCTCAGGGTTCAGCTTGAGATTGATCTTGTGCAGGTTTGCAAATGTTTCTTGCAAGTCTAGTATGAGGGTTGCCCTATCCTTGGTTTTGACCACTATGTCATCCATATAAGCTTCCATATTTCTATGGAGCTGAGGTTGAAAACCAATCTGGACCGCCCTCGCAAACGTCGAACCAGCACTCTTCAGCCCAAAAGGCATCTGTATGAAACAATACGTACCACATGGGGTGATGAATGTTGTCTTCTCTTCGTCTTCTCTTGTCATGAAGATCTGGTGGTAGCCGGAGTAGGCATCGAGGAATGACAACAGGTCACACCCAGCTGTGGAGTCAACAATCTGGTCGATGCGCGGCAACGGGAAGGGGTCCTTAGGACAAGCCTTATTGATATCTGTGTAATCAATACACAGCCTCCACTTCCCATTAGCCTTGCGCACTACGACCGGATTGGCCAACCATGTTGGATGGAGCACTCCTCTTACCAAACCCGCTGCTTCCAGTTTCCGGATCTCCTCTGTGATGAACTCTTGTCGTTCCAAAGCTTGCTTTCTGACCTTCTGCTTGACGGGCCACGCATGAGGACAGACAGCAAGGTGGTGCTCAATCACCTCCCTGGGAACGCCGGGGATGTCGGAAGCTTGCCATGCAAACATGTCGACATTCGCCCGCAGGAAGGTGACGAGCGTGTCTTCCTATTTGTCGTCAAGGGTGGAGCTTGTGGTGAAAGCTCCTCCCGTGCCGTCCTCATTGATAGAAACCTTCTTGGTTCCCAGCGGTATGGCCCTGGGCTTCTTATTTCCGCCGGTGGAGCTCTCTGGCACGTCCTCGACGGGAGCGCTACACTCCGAAGAGGTGCGCTTGCTGGAGTGGGTGTCCGAGGTCTCACCGGTCTTCTTCCTCTTCTTCTCTCCCGGGGTCCCAGCGGCAGGAGCAAGTGCCCTAGTGGCGGCAGCTGCTGCAACTGCTTGCTAGTATAGTTGGTCAACGCAATTCAGCGCATCTTTCTTATCGAAGGGGATGGTGATGATCGTCATAGGTCCTGGCATCTTCAGGATGTTGTAGGCGTAGTGTGACGCCACCATGAACTTGGCCAGCGCTGGGCGGCCAAGGATCCCGTTTGTAGGGCAAGGGGATCTTGGCAACATCAAACACGATCCTCTCCGTCCTGTAGTTCAGACTGCTTCCAAAAGTCACGGGTAGCATGACCTTTCCCTTAGGTTGGCTTCTTCCGGGTTGACCCCCTGAAACGTGCCCGTCTCTTCGAGGTCTCCATCAGGAATCTGCGGTTTCTCGATCACGGCAGGCGAGATCAAGTTCAGACCGGCCCCGCCATCGACTAGCATCTTTGTCACCTTGAGGTTGCGTATTGTTGGTGAAACCAACAATGGCAAGCACCCAACCGCAATAGTGCGATCAGGGTGATCCTCAGTGTCAAAAATGATAGGTGTGCTGGACCACTTCAGCGGCCTTTGGGCATCAAACGAAGGCTCTGCCGCTGTAATCTCTCGCGCCCACTATTTAAGCTGGCGGTGAGAAGTATGCAGCGAGGCGCCGCCGTCGACGCACATGGCCTCTGTAGCTTTCTGAAACTCTTGGTCGACGGATTCGTCGTCCTCTTCGTGATCGTCGTCTTCTGGCTTTTTGTCACGGCCCCGGGCGGGCCTCTCCTGTTGTTTATCCTTGCCGCGACGGCCCGCCTGGCCGTCACGCTTCTTGCCGGACCCCTCAGCACTGTCTTGGCCCTTCTCCTTGTCCCGCCTCTCATATTCAGCCCTCTGCTTCTCAGCGAGGAGCTCAACCTGTCGGCAGTCTTGGAGAGCGTGGCCTTTGGTGCGATGGATCTTGCAGTATCGCTTGTCAGAGTTTCCTGGCTTCTCGGCAACCGCCAAGGCCCGGCAGGCGACACATCCGGAAATTTCCTTGTCGGGTCATCTACCTTGGTTTTCTTGGTGGAGCCGGTGTCATCAGATCCCTCGACAGCAAGCACAGCTTTACCTTTGCGCTTCCTGTTGCGGTGCCGGCCCTTCTTCGCCGGGGCGGCAGTATCTTCATCTGAGGAGTCGGTTTCCACGCCGACGTCTTCGCTGGGGTACTTCCTTCCCTCTTCAGCCCGGGCACATCTGTCTACAAGAACATAGAGTTCTGCTACATCTTTCACCTTGTTCATTGCCAGATCTTCGCGCATCTTGCGGTTACGCACGTTCTGATGGAACGCGCTGATGATGGCGGCAGGGTGAACATCAGGGATATTGTACTGTATCCGGCTGAACCTCTGTATATACTTGCGGAGACTCTCGCCTCCCTTCTGGGGAATGCCGTGCAGGTCGCTCGCTTGGCCATGGGCTTGGTGGCCTCCAGTAAAGGCGCCCACAAACTCATGGCACAAATCCGACCAGGAGGAAATAGAGTCTACCGGCAAGTGCATCAACCATGACATGGCGTTGGGTTTAAGAGCCAATGGAAAGTAATTCGCAAGCACCTTATCATCGCGGGCTCCGGCAGCTTGCATCGCAATGGTGTAAATGCTGAGGAACTCGGACGGGTGGGTCTTGCTGCCATACTTTTCGCCCACGTCAGGTTTGATGGTGCGGTGAGTGGGCCACTGGAACTGCCGCAGCTTAGGGGTAAAAGCCGGACAGCCTACCTTGTAAGGTAGGCCTCCAGGGCTCTCCGGTGCCGGGTGGTTCACAGCGGGCCCTGCTCGCCTGTCTGACTGGTGGCGCGCTCCGCGCCGGCGCTCGATATTGGTTCGAGCACCTTCATGTTCTCGTTCCCGAAGGACTTGGCGCTGGTCATGGTGTGTCCGCGGGTAGGACGACGCTATGGAGATTTCGTCGCCCACAATGTCGCGATGGGCTGGGTCCGCGGTACCGGGCGAGGAGGAGGCGAGTGCACCGTGGTCGCGGCGCCGCCGACCTTCCTGCCACTGGTGCGTGGGACTCCGATGGAGCATCGACCCGGGGGCTCCACCGGACTTGGTTCATCTTTGTTGGCCACCGCAACAAGGCTTTGGATAGTGGCTCTCCATTCGTCGAGTTTCCCCATAGTGGGAGGAAAATCGAGGAGCAACTGCGCGCGCGCGCCAGTGCTTCTGCTGGCGTTGGTGGCAGCGAAACCTGCACTGATCGTGACGCGCTTCGACTTCTGACCATGTTAGAAGGAGCTCTATCACGACCCCACGGTCGCATGCCATCTTCACCAGCGCCTCGGCGAGCGGGCAGGTCTTGTACCTCCCGGGAGTGGCGTTCGGGGCTCTTCCCGCGGCAACGCCCGGGGTCTTCGGCGTGATTGCACCGTTTGTCGCGCGCCTTTTGAGAGGAGCGCGCCGTCGGCGCCGGCGTGGGAGTCTTGGAGGCCCTCGCATCGCCTTCGGGCCGGGCGGTAGCGATCTTGGAAGGCCCCGCGCCACCCGCGGAGGGCCTGGCTCCGTCTTTGGATTTGGCGGCATGCGGCCCGTTACCAGGCGCACGAACATCGCCGCCTCCCAAACTCGGGCTGCTAGGACAGCGTTGGTGTTCGCGAACGGCGCCCCAGGTCCTTTCTGCGACCGGTCCGCTGCTCGCCCGTGTCGGGACAGGATGTCCGGCTTCCGATGGGCCAACCGCCACCGTCGTCTTCTTCTTGGGCGCCATGACGATGAAGAAGCGTCGAACTAACTGCTAAAGCCGATTCACACAACTGCGCCCCCTACCTGGCATGCCCAAGATGTCGGTGATGAACGACACCTATGGGATCACAAGAATCCCTACTACGGTTGCGGGGCGCGGGGTCGTGAGAAGAGCGGATCAAACAGATAGCACACGGTTCGTTTATCCAGGTTCGGGCCGCGAGGATGCGTAAAACCCTACTCCTGCTTTGGTGGATTGTATATCTGTGTTCTTGAGCTAGCTATGGGGCATGAGGAGCTCCAAAAAGCCGAATCCTTCTCCTGGTCGCCTCGGGCCTCCTTTTATAAGGAAAGGGGTAGCCACAGTGGCACACAGGAGGTGGAAAGGGAACAGTGATGCGAGGTTATCCCTCGCATTACATGACAAGGCGCATTTAATGCATCTTGCCCAGGTGTCCTTGCTTTATCGGGGACGGGGGAGAGCCCTGTCTCGTCCGTCGCCGCTCCCTCTCGTGTTGACACGCGCCCTGGCCAGCGGCGCCCGCGGTGCCATGTAGGCAGGCAGGCAGCTGAGATGGCGCAGTGGTAGGTCTCCACGAAGATCTGCATGCCGCCACGCAGGTGCCTGCCCAGCTGGTTGGGTCGGCAGGTGCATGCGAACGGCGGTGGAGGTTTGACCGGCGTGGGCCTGATGGTGGCCCTACGGGTGTTCTCGGCAAGGGTCTTGCCGTGGTGCCTGCTGTCATCCCCAGCAAGGCTCTTGCCGGGGGCCTTGTGGTCCTCCTTGGCTGGGATCCCGCCAAGGATCATCGTCTTCTAAAGGGTGTATCTGATCTTGAATGCCTTCACAAAGATCTGCATGCCACCACGGGGATGTCTCCCGAATCCTTGCCCCATGGGGGCAGTGGACTCAAGGGTTACTCACTTCGTAGGTGTGGGGCGAGCTGCCACGGCAAGGGTCTTGCCGGGCTTGCTAGAACCGCCTCCCGGCAAGGATCTTGCCGGGGGGTCCGCTTCGTCCCCTTTGCTCTTTGTGGTCTTGGTCTTGGCGTCATTTTGCTTCTCCTGAGCTTCGGCCTTACCTTGGCTCACCTCCCTTGCCTTGCCCAGTGTGGTGGTGCCCGTGGCTCAAACTGCCCGTGCACAGTTATAGGGGTACAAAAAGTGTATCCCTCTTTTTGTACACCGACATGAAGGGGGGCCATATGTGTTTGGTAAGAATACCTAACTAGATCGGTAGATCAATTGTTGTGTGTTGACAAAGGAAGGAAGTGACATGACTAATGAGGTAGATCAATCGGTGCGTGGGGAAAATGAGTTATAGACGGCCTGCTAGTTAGCTATATGTATAGTGGGAGATCAGTCGGTGTACATCCATTTGTTAGAGGCATATAAGGCCCAGAGAGACGGATAGAGAAAGAGGGATGGAGCTAGGAGGTGGTGCGAGAGGCCTAGTGGATAAGGGAGGAGTGTGCGATTGTGAGATCGATGAAAAGAGGGGCGAGAGTTTACACATGTGTGACGGGATGAGAGACATGGGGCATGGACGGGGAAAGGAGGAGATGGAAAGTGTGTGTGTGTGTGTGTGTGTGTGTGTGTGTGTGTGTGTGGTAGGCAGACATCGCTGGAGAGGTTTATCGATCGGTGTATGTCGGAAAAAAGGAGTTGTGGAGACCGCGGGAGAATGACCTAAAGAAATTAAACGAATGTGCACGACGGATAGAATGCCGAGGGAGGGGGAGGGTGAGGAGGGCAAGTGCATGCATGAGAGAAAGTTAGTGCTAGCTACAAAGATAAGAGGATTGTGTGGGTGTAAAAGACTAACACAGATCATAATTCGTTATTAAAGTGGATTCATATATTTGAATAAGAGATCATCGTATTTAAAACTATGCATGCATGAATATAGTGGTGATACACGTGGCGTGGTTTTGGACATGTTATACTATCACTACAAAAAAAAGACACATCCGTGACATTTTGGGCCGAACAAAATTTTTTTCTATCATACATATGACACTTCTATGACGATAATTGTGACAAAACCCGGTATCATCATAGATGTGGTGGGCTCCTACTTCTATGACAAAAAATCATGACAGAAAATGGGGTTTTCGTCCTGGGCGGGCTGGAGACGCAGCTGCATGACATTCTTTGGGCCGTCCATGACGGAAAAAACCGTGGTAGAAGCGAGGGGGAGGAAAATATCGGGGAGTTCCCGGTTACGGTGGGAGGTCGGGGGCCGAGCGATGCACGTTTCTCTCGTACACGGAAGCGCATGTGTGCGAGGCGTTGGCTCTAACTGAACCCGAGCGAGGCGTTAGGCTCTAACTGAACCCGAGCAATTGCACTGCAGGCTACGCGTTACTGAACCCAAGCGATCGATCGATGCCTATTAACTAAACCCGATCGAGCGATTCCTTCGCTACTGCTGCTAACTGAAGCTGATCGATTGGATTAAAAGTGA
>NC_041392.1:431841975-431846087 GCF_002162155.2 Triticum dicoccoides | reverse complement strand
ATGAACAGTGAGCGGTGGCGTTGCCTCTGGATGAACAGGACCCCGTGGTGTGGAGGGCTGGATGAACAGTAGACGGTGGAGGGGTGGTTGAACAGGCCCCCGTGGTGTCGAGGGCTGGATGAACAGTAGACGATGGAGGGGTGCCCGTGGAGGGGTGGTTGAACAGTAGCCGGTGGAGTAGCGCGCGGTGGAGGCTGGATGAACAGGAGCCCCTGGAGGCTGGAGGAGGTCGACAGTAGCCCGTGGAGGCTGGAGGAGGTCGACGGTGGAGATGAACAGTATCCCGTGGAGTCCCATTTTGCGGTACGCCACAGCCCTCCCGATGAACAGGAACCCAGTTTCGACCGTAGGAGGTCCGTTTCCTCCGTTTTGCGGTACGCCACACCCTTTCCCGATCAACAGGACCCCTGTTTCGACCGTAGGAGGTCCGTTTCGTCCGTTTTGCATTACGCCACACCCCTCCTGATCAACAGGACCCCCGGTTTGACCGTAGGAGGTCCGTTTCCTCCGTTTTGCGGTACGCCACACCCCTCCCGATCAACAGGACCCCATTCCGAATGTAGGAGGTCCGTTTCCTCCGTTTTGCGGTACGCCAGGCCTCGTTTCCATCGCCTGTTCCGTCCAAGCCCTCCCGATGAACACGACCACGCATTCCGTTCCGACCCAGCCGGTTGGCTCCCACGCGTTCCGTTGCCTCCCGATGAACACGACGCATTCCGTTGCCTCCCCATGAACACGACGCATTCCGTTGCCTCCCCATGAACACGATGCGTTCTGTTGCCTCCCTATGAACACGACGATGACGCTGTTTCTCCGTTCTGACCCAGCCATGTACACGAGCCCTGGCCGTATGTATGCGCGAGTAGGCGTTCGAGACCCCGCCCGTATGTACACATACATGGCCGTATTTTCTTTCTTGCACCCTGGCCGCTGTACGTACATGTACATGCTACATGCACGCCTCTACTACGACACGTGCGTGCCTCGACATCCACCAGTATATATGTACGTACATGTTCGCCACCAGAATGACAACGCTACATACACTTCGACCAGGTGGGTCCCGACTGTTAGGCACTTCCTTGCGTGCAAAGATGTAGCTGGTGGGTCCCGGCAATCTGGGGGGAAACGTTTTTTTCGTGAAATACGGTGGCCTGTCCGGTGGGTCCCCGCTGTCAGGTGGAGGAATAATTATTTTTCACGTAATAAGGAGGCACTTCCTTGCTGCGGCCGTGGACCCAGCTATCAGCATCTGCACGTACAGTCCATGTCTGATGGAAGCCGTTCCTTGACCACGTTGACCATGCCACGCCGAGAGCACCAGGGCGGTGGACAACGGCGAGGCCTCGGAAGGGGATGATGCGGAGCCGGGGAAGACGCGACAGTGGATGCCCACATGTAGAGGAGTACAAGGGTTCACTGGTTCGCTGCGGTGTGAGGCTGCCGTCGCCGCAGAATTACAGGGGGTGTGGGTGAGTAGAGGGATGGCCTGGACAACGGTGAGAGTAGTAGGGGCGGTGAGGCCTCCGCCGCATCGCAGCAGGCCACGGGAGGCAGGAGCACGAGGCACGACCGGCGCTGGTTTGGGTGGCTGGAGCAAGAAGACCAGAGGTTGAAGAAGCACTACGGACGTTGGATGGACATCGTACGGTCACTGGAGCTATAATCGTGCATATTGACTAAGTTGACAAAGCCCTCCGTCCTCGTCAACTTAGTAGGCCCACAAGTCAGCCTGCCACCATCTTGGGTCCCAGCTAACAAGGGGAGTATTCATTTCATGTGCGTAATAAGCAGGCACTTCCTTGCGTGCGAAGATATAGCTGGTGGGTCCGAGCTGTCAGCGGCGGTAACGTTTTTTTCGTGAAATGCAGAGGCCCTTTCGGTGGGTGTCGGTGTTAAAACCGGCGGATCTCGGGTAGGGGGTCCCGAACTATGCGTCTAGGCTGGATGGTAACAGGAGGCAGGGGACACAATGTTTTACCCAGGTTCGGGCCCTCTTGATGGAGGTAAAACCCTACGTCCTGCTTGATTAATATTGATGATATGGGTAGCACAAGAGTGGATCTACCACGAGATCGGAGAGGCTAAACCCTAGAAGCTAGCCTATGGTATGATTGTATGTTATGGTTCTTGTCCTATGGACTAAAACCCTTCGGTTTATATAGACACCGGAGAGGGTTAGGGTTACACAAGGTCGGTTACAAAGGAGGAGATATCCATATCCGTATTGCCTAGCTTGCCTTCCACGCCAAGTAGAGTCCCACCCAGACAAAAGACGAAGTCTTGAATCTTGTATCTTCATAGTCTAACAGTCCGGCCAATGGAGGTAGTCCGGCTGCCCGGAGACCCCCTAATCCAGGACTCCCTCAGTAGCCCCTGAACCAGGCTTCAATGATGATGAGTCCGGCATGCAGTATTGTCTTCGGCATTGCAAGGCGGGTTCCTTCTCTGAATACATCACAGAAGAATTTGAATACGAGGATAGTGTCTGACCCTGCAAAATAAGTTCCACATACCACCGTAGAGAGAATAATATTTTTGAAAATCTAATTTGCTGACTTGTTTTGACAGCTTGACGTTATGTCATGGCCCGGTGATTATTCGAACCGTTTCCTTTAACTAGCCCCGCAGATAACGCGAGGCAATTTTTCGACACGTCTTGTCAAAGTAGAGATCGTGTCCCCTTATTACGGGATTCTCATCAATACGGGCGTGGGTAACCCAACCGCGCCATCGATTACGGCGCTTGGGGGATAAGTGAGTTTTACCAGGCTAGTGGGGACGCTTAGTTTCGTCCGCCCATATAAAGGGATAAGGATTCACCTTTCTATCCACGTCTTCTTCCTCCTTCGCTCATCCGTTTTCGCACACTCGAGCTCTAGCGCCCAAGTCCGCACTTCCCACCACAACCTTCTCCAACCATGTCTGGAGCGGGAGGCAGGTGGATGGTCTCCTTCGTCACGGATGGAGACATCAAGAAGCTGAGGAGAGACGGATACCTGCCCGACGACATCGCGCACCGGCTCCCAGATTAGGGGCAGCTCATCCCCACCCCTAGGCCCCATGAGAGGGTAGTGTTCCTCACCCATTTCCTCCGCGGACTGGGATTCCCTCTCCACCCATTCGTCCGGGGGCTCATGTTCTATTACGGCCTGGATTTCCACGATCTGGCCCCGAACTTCATCCCCAACATCTCGGCGTTTATCGTCGTGTGCGAGGCCTTCCTCCACATCAAGCCCCACTTCGGCTTATGGTTGAAGACCTTCAATGTCAAGCCGAAGGTTGTGGGCGGCCGCCAGGCGGAGTGCGGAGGCGTCATGGTGGGCAAGATGCCCAACGTAACATGGCTCGAGGGCTCCTTTGTGGAAACCATAAAGGGGTGGCAATCGGGGTGGTTCTACATCACCGAGCCACGCGACCCTGCATGGGCAGCGGCCCCCGAGTTCCGATCTGGCATCCCCACGCGGCTCACCTCCTGGAAAGAGAAGGGCCTGTCCTGGGGTAGTACGGGAGAGCTGACAGGACTCCAAACATGTATTCAAAACATGGTGAACAAGAAGCTCAAACTTGTCAACATGGTCCAGGTCATGCTCCACCGCCGGATCCTCCCGTGCCAACAACGGGAGTTCAACTTGTGGGAGTTCGACGCGGCACAGCACCGAACTCTGACAGGCTCTTCGACACAACTCATGAAGATGCCTGGAGGGTGCTGTTCAAAAGCGCCGAGGTCCCCCCTCCCATTACTGAGGATCGCGGATTCAGCGCCAAGCCAGTGCGGTAAGCTGCTTTACCTTTCACAGGATACTTATTTCTTATAGATTGACTCCATGCGGGATCTAAACTCCCATACCTTTGACAGGACTGGCAGGAGACGGCCGGACAGATCGACTGCCCGGCTCCTTTGCCCGGAGGCCCAGCAGACGCTCTTCTGGCGAAGATGCTGACTCCGGCCCTTATACGGTGCCGGAGAAGACCAAGAAGGCCAAGGGGACCCGAAAGAGTTCCCGACGCCAGGCGTCGTCGGACTCTCCGTCCGATGACTCTGCGGCGCACTCCTCCCCCGAAGACAAGGAAGAAGAAGAAGATGCTCCCCCTCAGTTGGGGGAGATAAG